>NW_027590306.1:0-300000 GCF_964213995.1 Mustelus asterias | reverse complement strand
TGTTTCCCCCCCCCCCTCCTCTGGTTTCCCCCCCCCCCTCTGGTTTCCCCCCCCCTCCTCTGGTTTCCCCCCCTCCTCTGGTTCCCTCCCCCTCCTCTGGTTCCCCCCCTCCTCTGGTTTCCCCCCCCTCCTCTGGTTTCCCCCCCCTCCTCTGGTTTCCCCCCCCTCTCTGGTTCCCCCCCTCCTCTGGTTTCCCCCCCTCCTCTGGTTCCCCCCTCCTCTGGTTTCCCCTCCCCCCTCCTCTGGTTCCCCCCCCTCCTCTGGTGCCCCCCCCCCTCCTCTGGTTCCCCCCCTCCTCCTCTGGTTCCCGCCCCCTCCTCTGGTTTCCCCCCCCCCTCCTCTGGTTCCCCCCCCCCCTCTGGTTCCCCCCCCCCCTCTGGTTTCCCCCCCTCCTCTTGGTTTCCCCCCTCCTCTGGTTTCCCCCCGCCTCCTCTGGTTTCCCCCCCCTCCTCTGGTTCCCCCCCCCTCCTCTGGTTCCTCCCCCCTCCTCTGGTTCCCCCCCCCTCCTCTGGTTTTCCCCCCCTCCTCTGGTTTTCCCCCCCTCCTCTGGTTTCCCCCCCTCTCTGTCCACCCCTCTCTTTGTTCCTGTTCCCCCCCTCTCTCTCTCTCTCTCTCTCTCTGTCCCTGTCTCCCCCTCTCTCTCTGTCCCTGTCCCCCCCTCTCTCTCCCTCTCTGTCCCCCCATCTCTCTCACTCTCTCTCTCTGTCCCTCTCTGTCCCCCATCTCTCTCTCTGTCTGTCTGTGTCCCCCCCCCCCGCCCCCTCTCTCTTGTTGCAGTCGATGAGAAGATGAAGTCGGAATCAGCCCCCTTCGTCCTGGCAAAGATCATCCGTGAGGAGGGAGTGTGAGTGTAAACAGGGCTCTCGTTTGCATACATTTGCATATATTTCCCTAACGATGTTGCCCCAGGAGCCGAGTGGAAGCTCAGTAGCTCCTCTAGTGGCTGGGTTGGATAATGCACGGCTCGGAAAGAACCCCGATAGTGCAGAAGGGGCCATTTGGCCCATCGAGTCTGCACCAACTCTCTAATAGAATATCTTGTACCCCCCACCCTTGTATTCCAGTGACCACTTCCTGGCGCTGTCTACGTAAATATCAACGCTGGCTCCATGACCTTCTCTCCTCGACAATCTCATGAAGGAGATTGTCATTGACTTCAGGAAGCGTAAAGGAGAACATGCCCCTGTCTACATCAATAGGGACGAAGTAGAAAGGGTCGAGAGCTTCAAGTTTTTAGGTGTCCAGATCACCAACAACCTGTCCTGGTCTCCCCCATGCTGACACTAGAGTTAAGAAAGCCGCACCAACGTCTCTACTTTCTCAGAAGACTAAGGAAATTTGGCATGTCAGCTACGACTCTCACCAACGTTTACAGATGCACCATAGAAAGCATCCTTTCTGGTTGTATCACAGCTTGGTATGGGCTCCTGCTCTGCCCGAGACTGCAAGGAACTACAAAAGGTGAATGTAGCCCAATCCATCACGCTAACCAGCCTCCCATCCATTAACTCTGTCTACACTTCCTGCTGCCTCGGTAAAGCAGCCAGCATAATTAAGGACCCCACGCACCCCGGACATTCTCTCTTCCACCTTCTTCCATCGGGAAAAAAATACAAAAGTCTGAGGTCGCGTACCAACCGGCTCAAGAACAGCTTCTTCCCTGCTGCCATCAGACTTTTTGAATGGACCTACCTCGCATTACGTTGATCTTTCTCTACACCCCTAACTATGACTGTAAAACTACATTCTGCACCCTCTCCTTTCCTTCTCTATGAACGGTATGCTTTGTCTGTATAGCGCGCAAGAAACAATACGTTTCACTGTACGTGAATACATGTGGCAATAATAAATCAAATCACATCTGGTTCCAGATTGGCGGTGTATCGTAGCTGGCTTTCCGTCATCTCCAGCCTCTGCTGCTCCAACTTTGTCTACTTCTACACCTTCAACGCCTTGAAGGGAATCTGGGTCAAAGGTCACGCCTCCACCAACAGCAAGGACCTCACGATGGGTTTTATCTCTGGTAGGTAGGTTTTTATTCATTCGTGAGACATGGGCGTCGCTGGCTGGGCCAGCATTTATTGCCCATTCCTAGTTGCCCGAGGGCAGTTAGGGTCAACAACAATGCTGTGGCTCTGGAGTCACATGTAGGCCAGACCGGGTAAGGACGGCAGATTTCCTTCCCTCAAGGGACATTAGTGAACCAGGTGGGTTTTCCGACAATCGACAATGGTTTCATGGTCATCAGTAGATTCTTAATTCCAGATATTTTTTGTATTGAATTCAAATTCCACCATCTGCCGTGACGGGATTCGAACCCAGGTTCCCAGAATATTAGCTGAGTTTCTGGATTAATAGACTCGTGATAATACCACTAGGCCATTGCTTCTCCTCGCTGCCTCCATTTGCTGCCCATGAAGCAGAGTTTGAGTAAACCCTCCCACTGGCTTTTTGTCAAACATTTTTAATCTGTCTCCTCTGACCTTCCTGACGGTGGTAACCACCACCCTGCCCCCCCCCCCGCCCCCCCCGCCCCCCCCGCCCCCCCCGCCCCCCCCGCCCCCCCCCCCCCCCAATCTCGCTCTGTGAAATCCCCTCATAACCACTATCTTCTCTTCAACTCCCCCGTTCCGAGGAGAATAATCCGAGATTCTCCACTTGATCCTCAATCTCCGACAACATTCCAGAAAATCGGCTCTGCTCTCTCTCCAAGGGAATCATGGGAAGAGGCCATTCAGCCCCTCGATCTAACTGAATTCTGGAACTGACCCTTTCATTCCATCTGCCTGCTGTGGTTCTGTAACCCTCAGTGTCCTTCCCGAACCGGCGTCTTTCAAATTCAGCGTTGGCACTTTGTCAACCCCCCTTACCCCCTCCCCCTTTTGTCCCCTCCCCCCCCCTTCGCCCCTCGCTCCAACCACAACAACTTTTTGGGGAAAGAGTTTTCCAGATTTCCACCTCCACCTTGGTGTGAAAAACTGCTTCCTGACCTCACCCCTTCAACCACCTGGTTAATTATATATTTCCACCCCAATGTTCCGGACTACACAACAGGAACTAGCTTCAATCTAACCCATCAAATCCTATACTCAGCTTACACATTCCAGTTTCATCACTCACTAATCTTCGATATTCGAGGGACTACAAACCAAGTCATCCTGAAGTCACCGTTGACCAGAAACTGAACTGGACCCAGCCAAATAAATACTGTGGCTACAAGAGCAGGTCTGAGACTTGGAATCCTGTAACTCACGTCCTGACTCCCCAAAGCCTGTCCACCATCTACAAGGGACAAGTCAGGAGTGTGATAGAATGCTCCCCACTTGCCGGGATAGCTGCAGCTCCAACAACACTCAAGAAGCTCAACACCATCCAGGACAAGCTTGATTGGCACCACATCTACAAACATTCACTCCCTCCACCACCGTTGCTCAGTCGCAGCAGTGTGTACCATTAACAAGATGCACTGCAGCAACTCACCAAGACTCCTTTAACAGCACCTTCCAAACCCACGACCACTACTTGATGCGCGTTATCACACACGAGGCTTGAGATGCTCAGGAAATAAAGGCTTTTATTTGCTGTTACAACGAAGCTACTAATTATATACACGATCCCAGACTGAGGGGTCCCAGACAGAGCAGTGACCTTTATACCTCTCCCAGGAGGCGGAGCCCGACTGGGATGTACCACAATAACTATAATACAAGGTGTAACAGCCCAACCCTAACCCCAACAGCAACAAGTAGAACAACCCATCCCTAACCCCAACAGCAACATATATACATACTTGTAGTACTGGCCAGACCCTGGCTCAGTACTATCTCGTGGGAACCAACGATGGTTCACCACACTACTATCTAGAAGGACAAGGGCAGCAGATACCTGGGAACACCACCAGCTGGAAGTTCCCCTCCAAGTCACTCACCATCCTGACTTGGAAATATATCGGTCACTGTCGCTGGGTCAGAATCCTGGAACTCCCTCTCTAACAGCATAGAGTCATAGAGATTTACAGCATGGAAACCGACCCTCTTCAGCCCATAAGACATAGGAGCAGAATGAGGCCACTCGACCCATCGAGTCTGCTCTGCCATTCAATCGTGGCTGATATTTTTCTCATCCCCATTCTTCTGTCTTTTCCCCATAACCCCTGATCCCCTTATTAATCAAGAACCTATCTATCTCTGTCTTAAAGACACTCAATGACCTGGTCTCCACAGCCTTCTGCGGCAAAGAGTTCCTCAGATTCACCACTCTCTGGCTGAAGAAATTCCTCCACATCTCTGTTTTAAAGGATCGTCCCTTCAGCCTGAGGTTGTGCCCTCTGGTACTAGTTTTTCCCACTAGTGGAAACATCCTCTCCATGTCCACCCTATCCAGGCCTTGCAGTATCCTGTAAGTTTCAATAAGATCCCCCCTCGTCCTTCTAAACTCCAACAAGTACAGACCCAGAGTCCTCAACCGCTCCTCATACGACAAGTTCTTCATTCCAGGGATCATTCTTGTGAACCTCCTCTGGACCCTTTCCAAGGCCAGCCCATCCTTCCTTAGATACGGGGCCCAAAACTGCTCACAATACTCCAAATGGGGTCTGACCAGAGCCTTATACAGCCTCAGAAGTACATCCCTGCTCTTGTATTCTAGCTCTCTCGACATGAATGCTAACATTGCATTTGCCTCACTAACTGCCAACTGAACCTGCACGTTAACCTTAAGAGAATCTTGAACAAGGACTCCCAAGTGCCTTTGTGTTTCCCATTTCCTAAGCATTTTCCCATTTAGAAAATAGTCTATGCCTCCATTCCTCCTTCCAAAGTGCATAACCTCACACTTTTCCACATTGTATTCCATCTGCCACTTCTTTGCCCACTCTCCTAACCTGTCCAAGTCCTTCTGCAGCCCCCCTGCTTCCTCAATACTACCTGTCTCTCTACGTATCTTTGTATCATCTGCAAACTTAGCAACAGTGTCTTCAGTTCCTTCCTCCAAATTGGTAATGTATATTGTGAAAAGTTGTGGTCCCAGCACTGACCCCTGAGGCACACCACTAGTAACCGGCTGCCATCCTGAAAAAGACCCCTTTATCCTCACTCTCTGCCTTCTGCCAGTCAGCCAATCCTCTATCCACGCCAGGATCTTACCCTTAACACTATGGGCTCCTAACTTATTTAATAGTCTCCTATGCGGCACCTTGTCAAAGGCCTTCTGGAAATCTAAATAAATCACATCCACTGGTTCTCCTTTATCTAACTTCCTTGTTACCTCCTCAAAGAACTCCTAACAGATTTGTCAGACATGACCTCCCCTTGACAAAGCCGTGCTGACTCAGTCCTACTTTATCATGCACTTCCAAGTACTCTGTGATCTCATCTTTAATAATGGACTCTAAAATCTTGCCGAAGTCAGGCGAACCGGCCTATAATTTCCCATCTGCTGCCTCCCTCCCTTCTTAAACAGCAGTGTTACATTAGCTACTTTTCAGTCCTCTGGTACCCTCCCTGCCCAGTAAGAAGTTTAACAACACCGGTTAAGGTCCAACAGGTTTATTTGGTAGCAAAAGCCACACAAGCTTTCGGAGCTCCAAGCCCCTTCTTCAGGTGAGTGGGAATCCTGTTCACAAACAGGGCATATAAAGACACAGACTCAATTTACATGAATAATGGTTGGAATGCGAATACTTACAGCTAATCAAGTCTTTAAGAAACAAAACAACGTGAGTGGAGAGAGCATCAAGACAGGCTAAAAAGATGTGTATTGTCTCCAGACAAGACAGCCAGTGAAACTCTGCAGGTCCAGGCAACTGTGGGGGTTGTGGGTTACAAATAGTGTGACATGAACCCAATATCCCAGTTAAGGCCGTCCTCGTGTGTGCGGAACTTGGCTATCAGTTTCTGCTCAGCGATTCTGCGCCATCGTGTGTCGCGAAGGCCGCCTTGGAGAACGCGTACCCGAATATCAGAGGCCGAATGCCCGTGACCGCTGAAGTGCTCCCCAACAGGAAGAGAACAGTCTTGCCTGGTGATTGTCGAGCGGTGTTCATTCATCCGTTGTCGCAGCGTCTGCATAGTTTCCCCAATGTACCATGCCTCGGGACATCCTTTCCTGCAGCGTATCATATGATATGAGCAGAAACTGATAGCCAAGTTCCGCACACACGAGGACGGCCTCAATCGGGATATTGGGTTCATGTCACACTATCTGTAACCCCCACAGTTGCCTGGACCTGCAGAGTTTCACTGGCTGTCTTGTCTGGAGACAATACGCATCTTTTTAGCCTGTCTTGATGCTCTCTTCACTCACGTTGTTTTGTTTCTTAAAGACTTGATTAGCTGTAAGTATTCGCATTCCAACCATTATTCATGTAAATTGAGTTTGTGTCTTTATATGCCCTGTTTGTGAACAGAATTCCCACTCACCTGAAGAAGGGGCTTGGAGCTCCGAAAGCTTGTGTGGCTTTTGCTCCCAAATAAACCTGTTGGACTTTAACCTGGTGTTGTTAAACTTCTTACTGTGTTTACCCCAGTCCAATGCCGGCATCTCCACATCATGACCCTACCTGCCTCCAGTGATTCCTGAAAGATCACCACCAATGCCTGCACAATTTCCGCAGCTATCTCTTTAAGAACCCTGGGGTGTAGTCCATCCGGCCCAGGCGATTTATCCACTTTCAGACCTTCCAGTTTCCCCAGAACCTTCTCCTTAGTGATGGCCACTACACTCACCTGTGCCCCCGACTCTCCTGGAGCTCTGGCATCCCACTGGTATCTTCCACTGTGAAGACTGATGCAAAGTAACTATTCAATTCCTCTGCCATTGCTTTGTTTCCTATTATTACTTCTCCAGCCTCATTTTCCAGTGGTCCAGTGGCTATTTTTGCCTCTCTCTTACCTTTTATATCTTGAAAAAACTCTTCTTTTATATTACTAGCTATCTTACACTCATATTTCATCTTCTGCCCCCCTTATTGCTTTTTTAGTTGTCCTCTGCTCGATTTTAAAGGCTTCCCAATCCTCTGGCTTCCCACTAATCCTCGCCACTTTGCTTTTTCTTTTGCTTTTAAGCTGTCCTTGACTTCCCTCGTCAGCCATGGATGCCTCATCCTCCGCTCAGCATGTTTCCTCCTCCTTGGGATGAATTTCTGTTGTGCCTCCCGAATAACTCAAAAACTCCTGCCATTGTTGTTCCACTGTCTTCCCTGCTAGACTCCCTTTCCAATCAACTCTGGCCAACTCCTCCCACTATTAGTTACCTTTATTTAATTGTAATACCGTTACATCTGATTCCAGCTTCTCCCTCTCAAACTACAGGGTAAATTCTATCATATTCATAGAATCATAGAAATCCTACAGTACAGAAAGAGGCCATTCGGCCCATCCAGTCTGCACCGACCACAATCCCACCCAGGCCCTACCCCCATATCCCTACATATTTACCCGCTGATCCCTCTAACCTACGCATCCCAGGACTCTAAGGGGCAATTTATCATGGCCAATCAACCTAACCCATACATCTTTGGACTGTGGGAGGAAACCGGAGCACCCAGAGGAAACCCACGCAGACATAGAACATAGAACATAGAACAGTACAGCACAGAACAGGCCCTTCGGCCCACGATGTTGTGCCGAGCTTTATCTGAAACCAAGATCAGGCTATCCCACTCCCTATCATCCTGGTGTGCTCCATGTGCCTATCCAATAACTGCTTAAATGTTCCTAAAGTGTCTGACTCCACTATCACTGCAGGCAGTCCATTCCACACCACAACCACTCTCTGCGTAAAGAACCTACCTCTGATATCCTTCCTGTATCTCCCACCACGAACCCTATAGTTATGCCCCCTTGTAATAGCTCCATCCATCCGAGGAAATAGTCTTTGAACGTTCACTCTATCTATCCCCTTCATCATTTTATAAACCTCTATTAAGTCTCCCCTCAGCCTCCTCCGCTCCAGAGAGAACAGCCCTAGCTCCCGCAACCTTTCCTCATAAGACCCACCCTCCAAACCAGGCAGCATCCTGGTAAATCTCCTCCGCACTCTTTCCAGCGCTTCCACATCCTTCCTATAGTGAGGTGACCAGAACTGCACACAATACTCCAAATGTGGTCTCACCAAGGTCCTGTACAGTTGCAGCATAACCCCACAGCTCTTAAACTCCAACCCCCTGTTAATAAAAGCTAACACACTATAGGCCTTCTTCACACCTCTATCCACTTGAGTGGCAACCTTTAGAGATCTGTGGATATGAACCCCAAGATCTCTCTGTTCCTCCACAGTCTTCAGAACCCTACCTTTGACCCTGTAATCCACATTTAAATTTGTCCTACCAAAATGAATCACCTCACATTTATCAGGGTTAAACTCCATTTGCCATTTTTCAGCCCAGCTTTGCATCCTATCTATGTCTCTTTGCAGCCTACAACAGCCCTCCACCTCATCCACTACTCCACCAATCTTGGTGTCATCAGCAAATTTACTGATCCACCCTTCAGCCCCCTCCTCTAAGTCATTAATAAAAATCACAAAGAGCAGAGTACCAAGCACTGAACCCTGCGGCACTCCGCTAGCAACCTGCCTCCAATCCGAAAATTTTCCATCGACCACCACCCTCTGTCTTCGATCAGACAGCCAGTTACCTATCCAATCGGCCAACTTTCCCTCTATCCCACACCTCCTCACTTTCATCATAAGCCGACCATGGGGGACCTTATCAAACGCCTTACTAAAATCCATGTATATGACATCAACTGCCCTACCTTCATCAACACACTTAGTTACCTCCTCAAAAAATTCTATCAAATTTGTGAGGCACGACTTGCCCTTCACGAATCCATGCTGACTATCCCGGATCAATCCGCATCTTTCTAAATGGTCGTAAATCCCATCTCTAAGGACCTTTTCCATCAATTTACCAACCACCAAAGTAAGACTAACCGGTCTATAATTACCAGGGTCATTTCTATTCCCTTTCTTAAACAGAGGAACAACATTCGCCATTCTCCAGTCCTCTGGCACCATCCCCGTAGAGATCGAGGACCCAAAGATCAAAGCCAAAGGCTCTGCAATCTCATCCCTTGCCTCCCAAAGAATCCTAGGATACATTTCATCAGGCCCAGGGGACTTATCGACCTTCAGTTTATTCAAAACTGCCAGGACATCCTCCCTCCGAACATCTATTTCCTCCAGCCTATTAGCCTGTAACACCTTCTCTTCCTCAAAAACATGGCCCCTCTCCTTGGTGAACACTGACGAAACGTATTCATTCATCACCTCGCCGATCTCTACTGAATCCATACACAAGTTCCCACTACTGTCCTTGACCGGCCCTAACCTCACCCTGGTCATTCTTTTATTCCTCACATTAGAGTAAAAAGCCTTGGGGTTTTCCTTGATCCGACACGCCAAGGACTTCTCGTGTCCCCTCCTAGCTCTCCTAAGCCCCTTTTTCAGCTCATTCCTTGCTAACTTGTAACCCTCAATCGAGCCATCTGAACCTTGTTTCCTCATCCCTACATAAGCTTCCCTCTTCCTTTTCACAAGACATTCCACCTCTTTCGTGAACCATGGTTCCCTCACTCGGCCATTTCCTCCCTGCCCGACAGGGACATACCTATCAAGGACATCTAGTATTTGTTCCTTGAAAAAGTTCCACTTTTCATTAGTTCCTTTCCCTGACAGTTTCTGTTCCTAACTTATGCCCCCTAATTCTTGCCTAATCGCATCATAATTACCTCTCCCCCAATTGTAAACCTTGCCCTGCCGTACGGCCCTATCTCTCTCCATTGCAATAACAAAAGACACCAAATTGTGGTCACTATCTCCAAAGTGCTCTCCCACAACCAAATCCAACACTTGGCCCGGTTCATTTCCCAGTACCAAATCCAATGTGGCCTCACCTCTTGTCGGCCTATCCACATATTGTGTCAGGAAACCCTCCTGTACACACTGCACAAAAACTGCCCCATCCGAACTATTTGACCTACAAAGGTTCCAATCAATATTTGGAAAGTTAAAGTCCCCCATGACAACTACCCTGTGACCCCTACACATATCCATAATCTGCTTAGCAATTTCTTCCTCCACATCTCTATTACTATTTGGGGGCCTATAGTAAACTCCTAACAACGTGACCGCTCCTTTCCTATTTCTAACCTCAGCCCATATTACCTCAGTGTGCAGATCCCCCTCGAAGTGTCTTTCCGCAGCCGTTAAACTATCCTTGATTAACAATGCCACTCCTCCACCTCTTTTACCAGCTTCCCTACACTTACTGAAACATCTATACCCCGGAACGTCCAACAACCATTCCTGTCCTTCTTCTACCCACGTCTCCGTAATGGCCACAACATTGTAGTCCCAAGTACCAATCCACGCCCCAAGTTCATCTACCTTGTTCCAGATGCTCCTTGCATTGAAGGAGACACACTTCAACCCACCTTCCTGTCTACCGGTACCCACCCTTGACCCTGATACCTTCCCCAATACCTCACCACCCTCACTGACTTCTGGAATACAACTCCTTTTCCCACTCCCCTGACAAATTAGTTTAAACCCCCCTGAAGAGCTGTAACAAATTTCCCTCCTAGGATATTGGTACCCCTCTGGTTCAGGTGCACCCCGTCCTGTTTGTACAGGTCCCACCTTCCCCAGAATGTGTTCCAATTATCCACGTATCTGAAACCCTCCCTCCTACACCATCCCTGCAACCACATGTTTAACTGCACTCTCTCCCTGTTCCTCAACTCGCTATCAAGTGGCACCGGCAACGTACCAGAGATGACCACATTTTTTGTCTTGGCTCTCAGCTTCCAGCCCAGCTCCAGAAATTCCTGCTTTAAATCCCCGTCCCTTCTCTTACCTATGTCATTGGTACCAATGTGTACCACGACTTGTGACTGTTTCCCCTCCCCCTTCAGAATCCGGAAAACACGGTCTGAGACGTCACGGACCTTGGCATCCGGTAGGCAACATACCATCCGTGAGTCTCTTTTGCTGCCACAGAACCTCCTATCTATCCCTCTAACTAACGAGTCCCCAATTACTATTGCCCTCCCGCTCTGCCCCTTACCCTCCCGAGCCACAGAGACGGACACAGTGCTGGAGATCCTCTCACTGCGGCTCGCCACTGGTATGTCATCCCCCTCAACCGTATCCAAAGCGGAATACTTGTTGCTAAGGGGAACGACCACCGGGGATCCCTGCACGGACTGCTTCCTCCCAGCCCCTCTCACCGTCACCCATCTGTTTTCATTCCTCGGAGTAACTGTATCCCTAAAGCTTCTGTCTATGGCCACCTCTGCGTCCCTAATGATCCTACGTTCATCCAACTCCAGCTCCAGTTCCCTAACACGGTTTTGGAGGAGCTGCAGATGGGTGCACTTCCCACAGGTGTAATCAGCAGGGACACTGTCGTCGTCCCTCACCTCAAACATAGTGCAAGAGGAACATAGCACTGCCTGCACACCCATCCCCTCTCGATACCTTGCTAGTACCAGGGAGAAACAGCAAAAATGAATTTAAACTCACCCCTGCTCGCCCTTTCTGCCTGAGCCCTGTGAGCCAAAGTCTTATAGCTCACACTCTGCTTCCCACACACTCCCCTGCCCGCTCCCGACGCTGCCCGCTGTATACTGCAGCCTACCTTTTATACTTCACGCGCTTAAAAAACCCTTCCCAGACTCCTTAGCAGCCCACTTCCAGTTTTCACTTTAAACTTAAAATACAACTGCAAAAGTAAAGGCCAAAAAAAGGAGAGACACGAGGAGAATGTGCAAACTCCACACAGACAGTGACCCGAGCCGGGAATCGAACCCAGGTCCCTGGAGCTGTGAAGCAGCAGTGCTAACCACTGTGCTACCGTGCCCCCATGCTGCCCAGTTTTTACCATTAAGCTAATCCCATTGACAGGGGAGGTCCCCGGGGAGCGTGTCAGTATTTACAGGGGGGTCCCCGGGGAATGTGTCAGTATTTACAGGGGATCTCGGGGAGTGTGTCAGTATTTACAGGGGGGTCCCCGGGGAGTGTGTCAGTATTTACAGGGGGTCCCCGGGGAGTGTGTCAGTATTTCCAGGGGAGTGTGTCAGTATTTCCAGGGGATCCCCGGGGAGTGTGTCAGTATTTCCAGGGGAGTGTGTCAGTATTTCCAGGGTGGTCCCCGGGGGAGTGTATCAGTATTTACAGGGGGTCTCCGGGGAGTGTGTCAGTATTTACAGGGGGGTCCCCAGGGTAGAAGGCTGGGTTAGTAAATTTGCAGATGACACTAAAGTCGGTGGAGTTGTGGACAGTGCGGAAGGATGTTGCAGGTTACAGAGGGACATAGATAAGCTGCTGAGCTGGGCTGAGAGGTGGCAAATGGAGTTTAATGCGGAAAAGTGTGAGGTCATTCACTTTGGAAGGAGTAACAGGAATACAGAATACTGGGCTAATGCTAAGCTACTTGGTCATGTGGATGAGTAGAGAGATCTCGGTGTCCATGTGCATAGATCCCTGAAAGTTGGCACCCAGGTTGATAGGGTTGTTAAGAAGGCGTACAGTGTGTTAGCTTTTATTGGTAGAGGGATTGAGTTTCGGAGCCAAGATGTCATGTTGCAGCTGTACAAAACTCTGGTATGGCCGCACTTGGAGTATTGCATACAGTTCTGGTCGCCGCATTATAGGAAGGATTGGAAGCATTGGAAAGGGTGCAGAGGAGATTTACTAGGATGTTGCCTGGTATGGTGGGAAAATCGTATGAGGAAAGGCTGAGTGACTTGAGGCTGTTTTCGTTAGAGAGAAGAAGGTTAAGAGGTGACTTAATTGAGGCATACAAGATGATCAGAGGATTAGATAGGGTGGACAGTGTAAGCCTTTTTCCTCGGACGGTGATGGTTAGCACGAGGGGACATAGCTTTAAATTGAGGGGTGAGAGATATAGGACAGATGTCAGAGGTAGGTTCTTTACTCAGAGAGTAGTAAGGGCGTGGAATGCCCTGCCTGCAACAGTAGTGGACTCGTCAACATTAAGGGCATTTAAAGGGTCATTGGATAAACATATGGATGATATTGGAATAGTGGAGTGAAGTAGGCCATTTTCCAAAAGCCACATTTTTATTATCTCATCAATATTCACCTCATTAAACATATTCATTTATTGGACTGATTGGCACCATTCATAACGTGCCCACAATGCAGAGGGGAACACCCGAATGGACATTCGTTTAAATCCCCCTCTGCACAGCTGAGAGACCTTTAATTTCAAAGCCGACAAAAGATCCTTATTCTGCCCAGCAACAGCACGAAGCTGCATTTTAAACCGGCCTTTGGCTAAAAGATCGGGATATCTGCGAGTCAAGACCTGGAGTGGGTTATATGGCATAACCGGACTGTCAATAAAATATTACAGGAATAAAATGGCCAAGGCAGGCAAAGAAACTTAATAAACTAGGATAAAAAGAATAAAAGATTAGATTAAATCCCCCTACACACAGAGGACAAAATGACATTAACACCTAATCTGGCAAGCATAGAATACAGACACAAAACAGTAGAGGTCGATGTAGATAAGGGGACACATCGAGAGGATAATGGGAAACACATTAAAACACCGGGGCAAGAACAGGCAGTCCCATTAACACGGACACACACCATACAGATGCAAATTGACAAGCCTCTCAGGGAACTTCCTGACCAGACAGGCCACTTTATAAGTATTGTAAAAATGTATGAGCAAATGTTTCCGTTCGAATTTGGATCCCTATAAATATCCAGAGCAAATGTATAACTATTGAGATCAACGTGGCCAAGCACTGTTTCTGAGCTGGCTACAGGGGTCTCCCTGGGTTCCCAGTAATTGTACAATAAAGAAAAACGCTTTGAACTTTGCCTTGCGACTCGACCTCCTTGAATGCACTGGTACAGGGATTTTTCCCTACAACAAATGGCGTAGTCGGCTCAGGATTTGATATCTGACTTCTGACTGGTGGCCACGGTCTGGAAGCCGGGATCAAATTTAAACGAATCTGATAAAAATCCAGAGCAGTCAAGGGCGAGTACAAGTCTCCGTTCAAAGTGAGGTACCTTTAAGGGTTAGGGTTTGTCTGTTTTAAATATTGTTGTCTTGTAGAACTGTATAATCTTGCCTAAGTTTTTTAAATTGAAACAGAATTCTGCACTAAAGAGGTATAGGTCAGAACGACCGCGTGGAAGAAGGTAAGTAACTTTACCAGAGGTAAAGATAACAGGTTTTGGGCTATTTGAAAACGGGAATAAGGAATTAAGACTAATATAAAGATAAGAACCGCATGCAGAACTAATTGGTGTAACTAACCCAGGATTGTAAACGAAACCGCTGTCTGTGCCAAGGCAATAGGACAAGGGAGTGCTTGACTCAAGGTGCCCTACCCTAAACTGGACGTTAGGAGGAGAAATCTCCCACGCTAAGGTTGGGTTTTGAAGCGGGCGCTAAGAGGCACAGGCACTCAGGGTGCAAGGCACGGACAGTGTAAATCGGGTAACAACACAGACTCTGAAGGGATGAACAACCTCAGAGTCGATACAGTTACTAATTATAACAGGGACTTTGATAACAGATACATATGTGTAAGTGTTGAGGAAGAGGGGACCCGATCCATCCTGACCAAGAGACACAACGACGGAGAATCCATTAGGGACCCGGGCGGAGTTTGATAACCTTGCTCGTCTGTAGGGAACACCACAGTCCATAGCAGGGTACCAGGGAGCTGAAACTCCCTTTTTGGGGTAACGGATCAACCTTGCTAGTGGAGGTGGTGGCCAAGCGGGAGGCGTTGTACTTAAAGGGGCTGGGGACAGGGGCCGACAAACCCACTAAAAGACCAGCACACATCCCAATAAGACAACACAAAATAGACCAAGCGTGAGGTGTCAGGAATAGTTGGGGGAGCACAGGAGAAGAGACCCACTGGGACCCCACTACGAGACCCTACAGCAATACAGACGGTGCTGGAGCAGTATCAGTGACAGGAGATAAGAGAGAGAGAGTTGGGGCACTTTTACTGTTGGAACCAGCATACGGGGGTTGCAGGACTGCTAGACAGAAAAATGGCAGACCACGTTATTGAAGGAGAAACTGCAGTAGCTCTCATTTTTAAGTATCTGTTAGCCAGAGAAGCGATTGTTGCAAAGATGAAACGGAACGGGTGGAACGCATCACAAACTTTAGAAGATCAGAGAGAGTGGGTAGACGGAGTTAAACGGGACAAAACAAAAGTAATGGGAGTAATGTTAGTGACCCAGTTAGCTGGACTAATTGAGAAGGTAAATGCCTCCATGGAGGAGAGACACAAAGAGACAGAACAAATTAAGGTATTGCAGGAGAGAATGAGGGAATTAGAACACAGAAGCCACACTGTGGAGATAACGCAGAGATCAGAGGAAACGGACCCTCGGCGCTCATACGAGTCAGTGCAGAAACATACAACCGCTCCAGTATCAGAAGGAGACATAAAAAATTATAATCTAGCGCCAGTAACCAGAGGAGGGACGTTAGCACAACCAAAAGCAACCTATAAGCCTTTTACCCCAGGGGAAAGGCAGCAGATTATGGCATCCCTGGGGAAGTTAAAACCCAGAAGCGCAAACCTGGGATTTTGGGGCGAATTAGATTCACTCTGGGTAGGACACCAGTTACATTTAAGGGACATACACCAGCTGGTCAGGGCAGCCTGTCCAGCGGATAAATGGAGGTTGGTGGCAGGAGGGCCAGCGGCCCAAGCAGCACAGGACTATAATGGAGGAAGGTGGACACATGCCGTTCCTACAACGGCTGAGATAGACGACCAGCAGGCACCCTTCACATTATTTAAGACCGAAATCCAACGGGTCTTAGGGAACTCCCCCACTAATTGGAGCAGGATCACAAATACTAAACAAGGACAGGGGGAAAGTGCATCGGAATTTGGAGAGAGATTATTCCAGGTATATAGGGAATGTTCAGGACAGGACAATGTGGATAGGAGAGACAGGGCTTTTATCCAGGCATTCAAGGACGGGCTATCAGAGGTACATCAAGAAATCCTTAAGATGGGGGTGATAGCATCCCAAGACTATGACGAGCTAGTCGAGTGGGCTAGCGGGATAAACGAAGGGAAGGTTGCCCAGGCAAAGCCCAGACGAGAGAGAACTGGAACCCCCCATAACGGAGATAAGGGGAGAACCGGGCTCAGCTGCTACACATGTGGCCAGCCAGGGCATATGGCTAGATTCTGCAGGGGAGCATCATTCAAAGGGAAACCCGAGAATGGCGGGCCCCGCTGTGACCACTGCCACAGGGCAGGGCACACCGAGGCAACGTGTTGGGGGCAACATGGGAGACCCCAAGACAACTATAGACCAACCCCGGGGGCACCACATTCCCGGAATCCACTAGGGTGACTAGAAGAAACCCCAAACCAGGGAGATGGGAGACAAGAGAGGATTAGTGTGGCCACGCCCACAGAGGACAGTGAATCCCGACAGAAGCCGGTGTCCGTCCACCCCACTTATCGGCCAACACTGGTCGAAATCTCACAACCCGTAGCTCCCATCCAAAACAGGAAAGAGGGGGAGAGAATATATGTAGAAGCCTTGGTAGGGAGTAGGGAATGCCACATGTTAGTAGATACGGGGGCAGCCATATCAATTACAAACCTACCCCTGCCACTGACCAACAAAAGAATACACATAACCGGGGTAGGGGGAGAGAGAATACCCGCCTATCTTAGCGAAACCACACTAGTAGAAATCAACCACAAGTATATTCAAATGCAATTTTACGTTTGTCAGAATAATGAGGGCACAATCATGAGGAACGATTTAATGAGGGAATATCAGGTGCTGATAGATTGTGGGAAAGGGAAACTAATTTGGCCACAACCTGACGGTAGGAAGACCGGAATAGGGACATTAGCTAGCCACCTGGGGACGGTTGGGGTAGCCACCATCGTGGCCCGAGATTGGGATCAGGAAAAAGAAGGGTTCGGAGCCATCTGCGCTTCCATTCCCGAAGCCTGGGCTAGGACGAAATTAGATACCGGACTAACCAACACAGAACCGATAAAAGTCCCAGGACCGGAACACAAGCCCCACCGACAATACCCTATCAAGAGAGAAGCGCAAGGGGCAGTGGTAGAAATAGTCAAGGGTTTAATAGAAAAGGGAATCCTCAGGGAAACCACCAGTACCACCAATTCCCCCACATGGCCAGTTATAAAACCTGACGGGAGCTACCGGCTCACCATCGATTACACAGGTTTGAACAAGGTAACACCCCATTGTGGCAAACCCCTCGACTATTTTAAACGGATTGGCACAAGACCACAAAATTTTCACGGTGCTAGATATAGCAAATGGGTTCTGGTCCCTTCCACTGGACATAGAATCCCAAAACAAATTCGCCTTCACTGTGGGAGAGAAACAGTATCCATGGACTCGCCTCCCACAGGGATTTCTTACAGTCCTGCCATATTTCACAGAACAATGAGTGATATCCTGAGTAGGGTGAAATTGCATGAGGACAATACGGTCCTCCAGTATGTGGACGATGTGTTAATAGCGTCCAAAACAGAAGAAGGGCACAAGGCAGCCCTGTATGCAGTACTAGAAGGATTGGCAAAAGCCGGGCTGAAAGTCAGCCCACATAAGGCACAAATTGCAAAACCCCAGGTCCTGTACTTAGGACACCTAATTTCCCAGGGAATTAAAGAAATGCCAGCAGATCGCAAAACGGCGATTAAAGAAATGCCGCGACCAGTTACAGTAAGAGGGGTCCGAATAATTTTAGGACGATTCAATTACAGTAGGAGTTTTATCCTTGACTTCGCAAGAATCGCGGAGCCAATTCAGAGACTAGTGAAGGGAGGAAAGCCAGCCTTGGAAAGTATAGAGTGGGGACAAGAGCAAGAGACAGCATATGCAGAGTTGAAAGCTAGGTTAGTTTCAGCCCCAGGGCTGGGACTGCCAGATGGAAGCAAGAAGTTCCACATCTTCTGTGATAACCAGGACGGGTTCTATTCTGCCGTAGTGGCACAGACTCATGGAGATAGAAAGAGACCCGTAGGGTATTATTCAACGGCTGAGGGACCAGTAGTCACCGGGATGCCCAGGTGCATAGCCGCCCTAGATTGTGCAGCATGGGCTGTGAGGATAAGTGAGCCCATTGTCATGACAGGAGATATTGTGCTACACACAAAACATACATTGGTAGAAACGCTAAACACGGGCAAACTCAAAACAGTCCCAAATATAAGGAGGGCAAGGTGGGAGGCCACACTCCTACCACCTAACAAGTCAGTCACCATCATTAGGGACACGGGAGAAAACCCCGCGGAAGGGATTTTAGATATTGGGGAAGCGCACAGCTGTGGAGAAATTGACGAAGATAGCAAGGAAGGAAAGATTAGAGACGAACCCCTTCCAACAGCAAATAAGACCTTCTATGTGGATGGGTCCCGCAAATATGTATCCGGATCACCAAGGACAGGGTGGGCAGTAGTAGACCAGAACCTGGAAACCCTAGAATCAGGACGGATCGACGGGGATCAGTCCGCTCAGGTAGCAGAATTAGTTGCCCTCACCCAAGCCTTAAGATTAGCAGCAGGGAAAACAGTAAATGTGTATACAGACAGCCAATACGCGTTTGGTGTGATCCATGATTACATGTCCGCATGGGGGAGAAGGGGGTTCATTACTACAGGAGGTACCCCCATTAAACACCAACAGCAGATAAAGGCGCTGCTAGCAGCTCGTGAACAGCCTACAGAGGCTGCAGTAATTAAAATAAAAGCCCACCAGCGGGAACCCGGAAGGGACACCCCGGGGTGGATTCATTTCAAAGGGAATCAAGCCGCAGACACAGCGGCACAGCAAGCACTAGAAAACAGCGACATTAAAAGCCTGCCCCTTGCAGCGATAGTGGTAGAACCGGAAGAAATTGACATACAGAAATTACAGGGGGACATTCCCCAACAGGAACGAGATAGATGGGAGGAGCTGGGCGCAGTTAAAGGGACTGACGGGGTGTGGAGAAAAGATAACCGGGTAATGGCACCAGGATGTATCCAGAACACATTACTGGAACTACACCACGGACTTCCCCATGCAGGCAGGGATGCAATGATACAGAGCCTGGGGAGAGAGTGGTGGTGGAAAGGATTGGGACGGGATGTGGCCGCATACTGCCGCAGATGCACTATATGTGCACAGCACAACCCCGGGAAGCCCATAAAGGTAAAGATGGGACACCAACCCAGACCAAAGGGACCCTGGGAACAGATACAAATGGACTTCATAGGACCATTGCCCCCCTCTCACAGGAAAACATACTGCCTGGTAATAGTAGATCAATTCACCAGGTGGGTAGAAGCATTCCCCACAACCAATTGTACAGCCCTAACGGTAGCCAGGATATTGGCAGCAGAAGTCATTCCCCGATGGGGGATGCCAATTCAAGTTGATTCGGACCAGGGAACACATTTCACAGGAAAGGTTATGAAAAACATTTGCCAACTATTAGGAATAAAACAGAAATTTCACATCCCCTATCACCCACAAAGTTCCGGGATGGTGGAGAGGGTGAATCGGACTCTAGAAATAACCATGGCAAAAGCAATGCAATCCTCAGGTAGAAATTGGACAGAAGTCCTACCTGCAGTTCTGATGAGGCTTAGGGCGACCACAAATCGAACTATCGGCTTGACTCCATACGAGCTGATGACCGGGCGGGCAATGCACTTACCCGAAAACATTATTACAGGCTGGACAGATGTGGGTCCAATAAAGGATAAGATCCGTCAATACATCCGAGACCTTAGCACCCAATTGAAGGGGATGCGCCGGTCCGTAATTTTTAATCAGGCACAGGTCGATACAGAGGAGGACTCAGAAATATTACCAGAGGTCCCAAAAGCCGGGAGCCGGGTATTAACAAAAGTGCTTCCTGCAAAACCAGGATTTGCCCCAAGATGGCACGGACCTTACGAGGTCATTATTAGCGGAGATACCTGTGCCTGTATAGATATAAGGGGACAGGGGGTCTGGAAACATTGGACCCAATTAAAGCTGTATGAAGACAAATAAACTATAGATACCGTTTTCGTTCGTTCAAATTCCACAGGAACCAGGACCAGATCTACTATCAAGACGTTGGAACAAACTACTTTTAATTTGATTGCCTGTCTATTTTCTGTATATACTATCACTGTAAAAATACTGTTGAAAAAAAACAATATGGGAATAGGGACATATTTGATAATAACCATGACCATTGTAAATACGCTCCAACACATGGGGGTTAGGGGAGCAGAACCACCAATCATGGAAGAAAACCTATTCCTGAAAACACACATCCAGACCTATGGGAATAGGACCGCTTGTTACCCTTCAGCGCGATCAGTAAACTCCCTATTCATCGCAACACCGGGGTGGCTCCCACAAGAGTTATTCACTATTGACACATCGGGGGCACCCTGCAAGGAACATATTGGGTACTTTAAACAAGGGATACAAGGAAGGTGTGTAGAGCTCACTGAGCCGGGAATTCTAGGGGGGATGGGACCCCAACGGGAGGAGACACATGGGAACTACCCACAATGTTTTAAGGGAGAGGGATGGGGGTGCGTGCATGCCTTTGTCCCTAAAAATGATTCGTGCGCTGAGGCACATTGTGCTCTCCAGGAGTGCCGGGTCCGGGAAGGACACTTCACTTGTGACTGCAAGCAACAAAAATGCATTGCAGTCACCGCGGGTAGGCAGCTTATGTGTGGCAAGTGCAACGGCACCCACGTAAGCTCAGCCTTGGGGACATACCCATTTGATTCTCACCAAGGGGTACAATCAAGTGGACAGTCCCGGGGGAGGGAAGGTTCCACAACATGGGTCCTAGTGGTCAAACGACCCCGGGGTAATGCATGTTATCGGGTTAAAGAAGGTTATGTGTTTTTATTCAAAAATGTATACATGACGGCCACAGACAGGCCTCCAAGGTTCTTTTCCGTAGGGACAATCAGACCTCTCACGGTTCCGTGCCCAAGCGAAGGGCATGTCCAGAAACGCATAGTGACCAGGGCCATCAGCGCAGAATTCTGCGCCGACTGGCAGGCCCCTGTCACATTAGGATCTTCTTTGGGGTATGGATTTCTGGGGACACTATCCCTAGGGGGCGCCGCAGGGGTGATCAGTGCCAGTAATAGGAATTTCTTCATATGTGGACTTACCATCTTAGGAAACAACACCCTACAAGCACTGGGTGCAATTGACCAAGAACTCGCAGAACTCAGACTATACACACAGCAAACGAGATATGCAGTAGACTATCAGCTAGCCAGACAAGGAGGGGTATGCACCATCATCAAAGGAAAATGCATCACATATGTACACGACGAGACATTAAACATAACAGCAGCCATGTCCGGGATACAAAAGCAATTGGATAGCTTTGAACAGGGATTTACAGGGACTGATGGGTGGTTAGGGTGGCTGTTTAACACAGTTTGGGGAGCATACATTATGAAGGGATTAATTTTAGTAGTAGCCATCCTGTTCACACTCTGCCTGGGCCTAACCTGTATTAAAGTGATATGTGCAAATATTGCATCAAGAATGCTACCCACTGCCAGTATCCAGATGCAAGAATTTAACCACACCACAGAGGAAGAGGAACAACGGCAAGGACGACATCTGTACAAGTCACTGTACCTCTGAAGATCGTCCATGGGGGGTCAGCCATGAATGGGACCCCCTGGACGAGAGGAGGGACTGAAGTAGGCCATTTTCCAAGAGCCATATTTTTATTATCTCATCAATATTCACCTCATTAAACATATTCATTTATTGGACTGATTGGCACCATTCATAACGTGCCCACAATGCAGAGGGGAACACCCGAATGGACATTCGTTTAAATCCCCCTCTGCACAGCTGAGAGACCTTTAATTTCAAAACCGACAAAAGATCCTTATTCTGCCCAGCAACAGCACGAAGCTGCATTTTAAACCGGCCTTTGGCTAAAAGATCGGGATATCTGCGAGTCAAGACCTGGAGTGGGTTATATGGCATAACCGGACTGTCAATAAAATATTACAGGAATAAAATGGCCAAGGCAGGCAAAGAAACTTAATAAACTAGGATAAAAAGAATAAAAGATTAGATTAAACCCCCCTACACACAGCAGGACAAAATGACATTAACACCTAATCTCGCAAGCATAGAATACAGACACAAAGCAGTAGAGATCGATTTAGATAAGGGGACACATCGAGAGGATAATGGGAAACACATTAAAACACCGGGGCAAGAACAGGCAGTCCCATTAACACGGACACACACCATACAGATGCAAATTGACAAGCCTCTCAGGGAACTTCCTGACCAGACAGGCCACTTTATAAGTATTGTAAAAATGTATGAGCAAATGTTCCCGCTCGAATTTGGATCCCTATAAATATCCAGAGCAAATGTATAACCATGGAGATCAACGTGGCCAAGCCACTGTTTCTGAGCTGGCTACAGGGGTCTCCCTGGGATCCCAGTAATTGTACAATAAAGAAAAACGCTTTGAACTTTGCCTTGCGACTCGACCTCTTGAATGCACTGGTACAAGGGATTTTTCCCTACAACAACGGCATCAATTTTGGATTCAACTTTGTCTTGGATCCCACAGTCTTTCTGCTTCATGAGCAGTCTGTCATGTGGAACCTTATCCAAAGCTTTGCTAAAATCCAAATAGACTACATCAAACATGCTGCCCTCATTGGCCCTTCTCATCACCACCTCAAAAGTTTCAATTATTTAACTCATCCCCGATCTTCTCTTAACAAATCCGTGCCGACTGTCTTTGATCAGCCCATATTTTTCCCAATGTCTCTCAGGGTTCTTTCCAATAGTAAAAGTAAAGTTTATTTATTAGTCATTAGTTTATTTATTAGCTTTCCTAAGCCCCGAGATTAGGCCGACTCGACTGCCTTTTAAATTACTCAGTCTGTCCCTTTCTGCCTTATTGTGGTTCAGGTCTTTACGCCACCTGCCAACATCACTGCTCCCCCCACCCTCACCACCGGGCATCATCGCAAATCCTCATCAATGAGGGAGTGCCAAGCCCACAGCTCTACCTCCAGCCCAGAACCCTTTCTCCCAATGCCAAGGAACCCAGGTCACCTTTTTCCCAAGGTTCCGACTGCACAATCCAGGGATCATGACAAAAATAAACTGAATTAGTGTTAATTCCACAAGCCCGAAATGTGCTAATTAACTGCAGTGAGGAGATGCTGTGCTTACGGCAGTTGGTGGTGTCTCTCTCTCTCTCTCTCTTTCTCTGTCTCTTGAGCTGAATTATTCTGGCTGTATCCACGCTGAAAATATTTATTACTATCCAGTTCTTTTTCCCTTTGTGGTTAACTTTGTCTCGGCCATTATTTTCGTATTTCTGTTAATCATTTCAAGTAAAGTTTATTTATTAGTCACAAGTAAGGCTTACATTAACACTGCAACAAACTTACTGTGAAATTCCCCTCGTCGCCACACTCCGGCGTCTCTTTGGGTAAATGTACCTAACCAGCACAGTTCCTTCAGACTGTGGGAGGAAACCAGATCACCCGGAGGAAACCCACGCAGACACGGGGAGAACGTGCAAACTCCACACAGATAGTGACCCGAGGCTGGAATTGAACCCGTGTCCCTGGAACACTGTAAGGCAGCAGCGCTAACCACCGCGCCACCGGTCATTTACTCTCTAACTCCATTTCTTATCCAGGATATCTCCTTATTTCCCCCTCGCCCTTCGCTCTCACTCTGTCACCAGCTGTGATTTCCTCCCCTGCTTTGTTCTTCACCCATTCCTTGTACTAACCCTTCAATCTCACTGCAATGTCAAGCTGCAAGTCTCAGGGACATTGCTGCAAACTTTGAGCTCTTTTCCTCCCTCATTTCCTGTACCCGCTTGATCTTTTTGGCTGTGTTTCTCTCTGGGAGACCAGAACAGGAGGAGGCCATTCATAAGAACATAAGAAATAGGAGCAGGAGTAGGCCATCTAGCCCCTCGAGCCTGCCCCGCCATTCAATAAGATCATGGCTGATCTGAAGTGAATCAGTTCCACTTACCCGCCTGCTCCCCATAACCCTTAATTCCCTTACCGATCGGAAATCCATCTATCCGTGACTTAAACATATTCAACGAGGAAGCCTCCACCACTTCAGCGGGCAGAGAATTCCAGAGATTCACCACCCTCTGAGAGAAGAAGTTCCTCCTCAACTCTGTCCTAAACTGACCCCCCTTTATTTTGAGGCTGTGCCCTCTAGTTCTGGTTTCCTTTCTAAGTGGAAAGAATCTCTCCACTTCTACCCTATCCAGCCCCTTCATTATCTTATATGTCTCTATAAGATCCCCCCTCAGCCTTCTAAACTCCAACGGGTACAAACCTAATCTGCTCAATCTCTCCTCATAAATTCAGCCGTTCAAGCCTGTTCCACCACTCAGTTAGACAATGGCTGGTTTGTATATTACCTCCATCTACCTGTTTTAGTTCCATTGGCCTTCGTACCCTTTGCCTAACACAAAATCTTTCAATTTAAGTTTGGAAATGGCATCTTAGAAATCCTTTTCTGGGGCGGCACGGTGGCACAGTGGTTAGCACTGCTGCCTCACAGCGCCAGGGACCTGGGTTCAATTCCAGCCTCGGGTCACTGCCTGTGTGGAGTTTGCACATTCTTCCCATGTCTGCGCGGGTTTCCTCCAGGTGCTCCGGTTTCCTCCCACACTCCAGTGATGTGCGGGTTAGGTTGATTGGCCATGATAAATTTACACTAGTGTCAGGGAATTAGCAGGGTAAATACGTGGGGTTACGGGGATAGGGCCTGGGTGGGATTGTGGTCGGTGCAGACTCGATGGGCCGAATAGCCTCCTTCTGCACTGTAGGGATTCTGTGATTCTAAATAAATTCCTGGGTGGCCATTGTGCAATTCTTGAAGTATTGGTCATGGTCTGGATGTGGGACAATCACCTGTGCTCCCCATTAGATGATGCCATCTTCTACACTCAACTCCTGATATTTAGAGAGATAAGGTTTCAAATCCTCCATAGGAGGCTCTGCGGTCCATCCTTAGGATAACGTGACGTAGTTTCATCTGTGACGTTAGTGTCCCTTTAAGAAAGGTTTTTTTAAACATGATTACTGCAGCTCTCTCAGTTTCTGTGGCTTCTCAACCAATAGCTTCAGTGATGTCATTGGTGCCGATTTGACTACGATGAGTCCTTTTATTGCTTCTTAAATAGTTTAAATGGGGTTGTTTGTGTTTACTCTGGGATTAGTTTTACCATCCTGCATTGTTTGGAGGAAAGGTCATGTGTTTGGTGGAGTTGTGGATAGTGAAGAGGATTGTCAGAGGATACAGCAAGATATAGACCGGTTGGAGACTTGGACAGAGAAATGGCAGATGGAGTTTAATCCGGACAAGTGTGAGATAATGCATTTTGGAAGGTCCAATGCATGTAGGAATTATACAGTAAATGGTCGAACCCTTAGGAGTATTGACAGGCAGAGAGATCTGGGTGTACATGTCCATCGATCACTGAAAGTGGCAACGCAGGTGGATAAGGTTGTCAAGAAGGCATACGGCATGCTTGCCTTCATCGGCCGGGGCATTGAGGATAGAAATTGGCAGGTCATGCTGCAGCTGTACAGAACCTTAGTTAGGCTTCATTTAGAATATTGTGTACAATTCTGGTCACCACACTACCAGAAGGATGTGGATGCTTTGGAGAGGGCACAGAAGAGGTTTACCAGGATGTTGCCTGGTCTGGAGGGTATTAGCTATGAGGAGAGGTTGGATAAACTCGGTTTGTTCTCACTGGAACGACGGAGGTTGAGGGTGACCTGATAGAGGTTTACAAGATTATGAGGGGCATGGACAGAGTGAATAGTCAGATGCCCTTTCCTAGGGTAGAAAAGTCAAGTACTAGGGGACATGGGTTTAAGGTGCGTGGGGAAAAGTTTAGAGGAGATGTGCGAGGCAAGTTTTTTACACAGAGGGTGGTGAATGTCTGGAACGCGCTGCCCGGGGAGGTGGTGGGAGCAGGTACGAAAGCGGCATTTAAGGGGCATCGAGACGAATACATGAATAGGATGGGAATGGAAGGATACGGACTCTGTAAGTGCATGCGGTTTTAGTTTAGGCAGGTATCATGATTGGCGCAGGCTTGGAGGGCCGAAGGGCCTGTTTCTGTGCTGTACTGTTCTTCGTTCTGTCTACTTTATTCTAGAAATTACGGATTGTGGGAAACAGCACAGACAGGATGAATCCATTCACTAAAAATAACACACGGGGCGAATACAGAGTTTTCCCCAATAGAGTGGGGCATGAGGCCTACCCTGAAATAATCTTTTATAAATTTTAATTCATTTATGGGATGTGGACGTCGCTGGCTAGGCCAGCATTTATTGCCCATCCCTAATTGCCCTTAAGAAGGTGGTGGTGAGCTGTCTTATTGAACCGCTGCAGTCCTTGTGGTGTAGGTACACCCAAAGTGCTGTTAGGGAGGGAGTTCCGGGATTTTGACCCAGCGACAGTGAAGGAACGGAGATGGTGAGTGACTGGGAGGGGAACCTTCAGATGATGATGTTCCCAGGTATCTGCGAGGTTGGGAAGATGTTGTCTAAAGGGCCTTGGTGATCTCTTTTGTGTGATAAGTTCAGCAAGCCCTGTGAGGTTGTACTGTTGGATTATGAGCACCCTGATTGAGGTCATGACAAAATATTGTCACTGATTGAGGTCATAATTGCTTGCCCAATGACAGAGCCTCACCTGTATATAAATATGGGGGTTCAGGTCCACTCACATGCCTGACTCTGATTTTCAACCTAAAGCACTCGAGGAGTGGAGTGGAGTGGAGTGGAGTGGAGTGGAGTGGAGTGGAGTGGAGTGGAGTGGAGTGGAGTGGAGTGGGAAAATACAGGGAATAGTGAAGGGACACCGGCTGAAGAACGATTGCAGAGGAAAAAGAATGACCCGAAGGAACTTGTTTGCAAGCAGCATTGTGGGTAAGCCATTGTCAGGGATTGTGCCTCTGTTTGGGAAACTGGACTGTTTTAACCCAGCTGTGGGGGGAGGACTGGGCCCAGTATGTCGAATGCATGAGTTACCTTTTTAGGGTGAATGACATTGTGGCAGATGGAAAGCAGCGGGTTGTTCTTCATTTGCGGCTATTTGCAGCTTAACCTTCCGGAGGCACCAGATACCAAACCCTTCCAGGAATTGGTGGAGCTAGTGAGGGAATACGATAGTCCTAAGCCTCCTCTGATCCAGAGAAGGTAGCGGCTTTACTCAGCACTCTGGGTGACGGGGAGTTTCAGCTTTCATAAGTACAAACAGCACAGATTTGGAGATTTGGAGATTGTGCTACATTGATTGGTGAGACTGGCGCATATTAAAAATGAAAGCTATTTGCAGTTAATTATCGCTTAAAAGTCACAGCCAAAGAGAAACATTTGTTCATTAATGGAAGATGTAGATGAATGTGGCAGATTAGCAATCTCCAGACATTTGTTGCCCTTGAGAAGGTGATGGTGAAGAGTGACTGCCCTGACATTGGGCAGAATCTGACCAATCATAGCTTCAAAGAGCCCTGGAGAAACTGAGGTCAATGGGAATCGGGGAAATCTCTCCGTTGGTTGGAGTCATACCCGGCACAAAGGAAGATGGTTGTGGTGATTGTTAGCCAATCACCTCAGCTCGAGGACATCGCTGCAGGAATTCCTCAGGGTTAGTGTGCTAGGCCCAGCCATCTTCAGCTGCTTCATCAATGGCCTTGCCACAAGGTCAGTGCGGTTTCATTCCGTTAAGGTGGGGCGGTGGGCTGGCGATGGCTGGTTGACCTGAGGTGTAAACAGGTGCTGGCAAGAACAGATGGATGAAGTTGCCAAGTCTCTAAGATAAACCCAGGACAGGCTCTGTAATCAGTGCCTGAAACCCACCAGTGACATCTGGGTGGCTGTCGGTGTGGAGTTTAAGGGGAGGCGTGGGTGTGACGGAAGAACAGATTTAACCCAGAAAGCACAAAGCCAGACCATATTTAACAGAGACAGGAGAACTAGCTGGCAGGCTACCTTTTGATTTGATTTATTATTGTCACATACGTCAGCATACAGTGAAAAGTATTGTTTCTTGCGGGCTATACAGACAAAGCATACCGTTCATAGAGAAGGAAAGGAGAGAGTGCAGAATGTAGTGTTACAGTCATAGTTAGGGTGCAGAGAAAGATCAACTTAATGCAAGGTAGGTCCATTCAAACGTCTGATGGCAGCAGGGAAGAAGCTGTTCTTGAGTCGGTTGGTACGTGACCTCAGACTTTTGTATCTTTTTCTCAACGGAAGAAGGTGGAAGGGAGAAGGTGCATGGGGTCCTTAATTATGCTGGCTGCCTTGCCGAGGCAGCGGGAAGTGTAGACAGAGTCAATGGATGGAGGCTGGTTTGCGTGATGGATTGGGCTACATTCACGACCTTTTGTAGTTTCTTGCAATCTTAGTCAGAGCAGGAGCCATACCAAGCTGTGATACAACCAGAAAGAATGCTTTCTATGGTGCATCTGTAAAGGTTGGTGAGAGTCGTAGTGGACATGCCAAATTTTCTTAGCCACCTGAGAAAGTAGAGGTGTTGGTGGGCTTTCTTAACTATAGTGTCGGCATGGGGGGCACCAGGACAGGTTGTTGGTGATCTGGACACCTAGAATCTTGAAGCTCTTGACCATTTCTACTTCATCTCCGTTCATGTAGACAGGGGCATGTTCTTCACTACACTTCCTGAAGTCAATGACAATCTCCTTCATTTTGTTGACATTGAGGGAGAGATTATTGTTGCCGCACCAGTTCACCAGATTCTCTATCTCATTCCTGTACTCTGTCTCGTCATTGTTTGGGATCCGAACCACCACTACGGTGGTGTCATCAGCAAACTTGAAAATCGAGTTGGAGGGGAATTTGGCCACACAGTCATAGGTGTACAAGGAGTATAGTAGGGGGCTGAGAACACAGCCTTGTGGGGCACCGGTGTTGAGGATAATCGTGGAGGAGGTGTTGTTGCCTATCCTTACTGATTGTGCGATCTGTGGGTTCGGAAGTCTCGGATCTGTTTGATTCCTGTTTGTATCAAAGGGGCTTGGAGGATGATACTTGGGAATCCAGCTTGCTGCTCACGGTCCATGTGGAGACTTTCCTCTGACCTTCGACCCTCACCATCCCACTTCAAGCAGTGACAACGTTAACTCCGCCAATGAGGCAATATGATGAAACCTGATCCTTGCTTTAAGTGACAGAATCAGCCTGGAACAGGAGGGTTGGCTCTGTGTTCTGTTTGGCTCTGTTTGGCTGTTTGACCTGTTTTGACCTGTTTGACCAAACATCTCTGTTTGGCTCTGTGTTCCTGCTTTTTAAACTGTCACCGCTCTGTGTTCCCACTCTTTAAACTGTCACCGCTCTGTGTTCCTGCTTTTTAAACTGTCACCGCTCTGTGTTCCTGCTTTTTAAACTTCTTTCCCAGTGCACTCTGAGGAAGGGGAAAAAGGGTTCAGTGTTCCATTGGAGCAATTCTTTTTCTTTGTAGCAGTAAGTTATATGGAGGGGATGGAAGTGAAGGCAGTGCAATGTACCTCCTGCAGAATGTTTGAGGTGAGGGACACCGTCAGTGTCCCTGCTGATTACACCTGTGGGAGGTGCACCCATCTGCAGCTCCTCCAAGACCGCGTTAGGGAGCTGGAGCTGGAGTTGGATGAGCTTAGGGTCATCAGGGAGGCAGAGAGGGCCATAGACACAAGCTTCAGGGATATAGTTGCTCCAGGGAATGAAAATAGATGGGTGACAGTGAGAGGGGCTGGGAGGAAGCAGTCGGTGCGGGGATCCCCTGTGGTCGTTCCCCTTAGCAACAAGTATTCCACTTTGGATACAGGTGAGGGGGGCGACCTACCAGTGGTAAGCCGCAGTGACCAGATCGCCAGCGCTGAGTCCGTCCCTGTGGCTCAGAAGGGAAAGGGGGAGAGAGCGGTAGAGCTATAGTTATTGGGGACTCGTTTGTTAGAGGGATAGATAGGAGGTTCTGTGGCAACAAGAGAGACTCATGGATGGTATGTTGCCTCCCGGATGCCAGGGTCTGTGACATCTCCGACCGTGTCTTCAGGATTCTAAAGGGGGAGGGGGAAGGGGGAAGCACGTTGGCACCAAAGACATAGGTAAGAGAGGGGACGGGGATTTAAAACAGGAATTCAGGGAGCTAGGGTGGAAGCTGAGAGCCAGGACAAAACAGGTTGTCATCTCTGGTATGTTGCCGGTGCCACGGGATAGCGAGTTGAGGAACAGGGAGAGAGTGCAGTTAAACACATGGATGCAGGGGTGGTGTAGGAGGGAGGGTTTCAGCTATGTGGATAATTGGAACACTTTCTGGGGAAAGTGGGACCTGTACCAATAGGACGGGGTGCACCTGAACCAGACGGGCACCAATATCCTGGGAGGGAAATTTGCTACAGCTCTTCGGGGGGGTTTAAACTAATTTGTCAGGGGGATGGGAAAATGAGTTGTAGTCCGGAGGTCAGTGAGTGTAGTGAGGTACTGGGAAGGGTATCATGGTCAAAGGTGGGTACCAGCGACAAAAAGGTGGGTTGAAGTGTGTCTACTTCAATGCAAGGAGCATCCGAAATAAGGTAGGTGAACTTGGGACGTGGATTGGCACTTGGGACTACGATGTTGTGGCCATTACAGAGACATGGGTAGAACAAGGACAGGAATGGTTGTTGGAAGTTCCGGGGTATAGATGTTTCAGTAAGTGTAGGGTAGCTGGTAAAAGAGATGGAGGAGTGGCACTGTTAATCATGGAGAGTGTAATGGCTGCAGAAAGGCATTTCGAAGGGGATCTGCCTACAGAGGTAATATGGGCTGAGGTTAGGAATAGGAAAGGAGCGGTCACATTGTTAGGAGTTTACTATAGAGATGTGGAGCAAGAAATTGCTAAGCAGATTATGGATAGGTGTGGAGGTCACAGGGTAGTTGTCATGGGGGACTTTAACTTTCCAAATATTGATTGGAGCCTTTATAGGTCGAACAGTTCGGATGGGGCAGTTTTTGTGCAGTGTGTGCAGGAGGGGTTCCTGACACAATGTGTGGATAAGCCGACAAGAGGTGGGGCCACATTGGATTTGGTAATGGGAAATGAACCGGGCCAAGTGTTGGATTTGGTTGTGGGAGAGCACTTTGGAGATAGTGACCACAATTCGGTGTCTTTTGTTCTTGCAATGGAGAGGGAGAGGGCCATGCGGCAGGGCATAGTTTACAATTGGGGGAGAGGTAATTATGATGCAATCAGGCGGGAATTAGGAAGCATAGGATGGGAACAAAAATTGTCAGGAAAAGACACTCATGAAAAGTGGAACTTTTTCAAGGAACAAATACTGCGTGTCCTTGATAGGTATGTCCCTGCCAGGCAGAGAGGAAATGGCCGATTGAGGGAACCATGGTTCACAAAAGAGGTGGAATGTCTTGTCAAGAGGAAGAAGGAAGCATATGTAAGGTTGAGAAAACAAGGTTCAGTTGGCTCGATGGAGGGTTACAAGTTAGCAAGAAATGAGCTGAAAAAGGGGCTTAGGAGAGCTAGGAGGGGGCATGAGAAGTCCTTGGCGGGTCGGATCAAGGAAAACCCCAAGGCTTTTTACTCTTATGTGAGGAATAAAAGAATGACCAGGGTGAGGTTGGGGCCGGTCAAGGACGGCAGTGGGAATTTGTGCATGGAGTCAGAAGAGATAGGAGAGGTGATGAATGAATACTTTTCTTCGGTGTTCACCAAGGAGAGGGGCCATGTTTTTGAGGAAGAGAGGGTGTCACAGGCTGATAGGCTGGAGGAAGTAGATGTTCGGAGGGAAGGTGTACTAGCAATTTTGAATAAACTGAAAGTTGTTAAGTCCCCTGGGCCTAATGAAATATATCCTAGGAGTCTTTGGGAGGCAAGGGATGAGATAGCAGAGCCTTTGGCATTGATCTTTGCGTCCTCACTGTCCACGGGGGTGGTGCCAGAGGACTGGAGAGTGGCGAATGTGGTTCCTCTGTTTAAGAAAGGGAACAGAAATGACCCTGGTAATTATAGGCCGGTTAGTCTTACTTCGGTGGTCGGTAAGTTGATGGAAAAGGTCCTTAGGGATAGGATTTACGACCATTTAAAAAGATGCAGCTTAATCCGGGATAGTCAGCACGGATTTGTGAAGGGCAAGTCTTGCCTCACAAATTTGATAGAATCTTTTGAGGAGGTAACTAAGTATGTAGGTGAAGGTAGTGCAGTTGATGTCATACACATGGATTTTAGTAAGGCGTTTGATAAAGTCCCCCATGGTCGGCTTATGAAGAAAGTAAGGATGTGTGGGATAGAGGGAAGTTTGGCCGATTGGATAGGTAACTGGCTATCTAACAGAAGACAGAGGGTGGTGGTGGATGGAAAATTTTCGGACTGGAAACCGGTTACCAGCGGAGTGCCACAGGGATCAGTGCTTGGTCCTCTGCTCTTTGTGATTTTTATAAATGACTTGGAGGAGGGGGCTGAAGGGTGGATCAGTAAATTTGCTGATGACACCAAGATTGGTGGAGTAGTGGATGAGGTGGAGGGCTGTTGTAGGCTGCAAAGAGATATAGATAGGATGCAGAGCTGGGCTGAAAAATGGCAAATGGAGTTTAACCCTGACAAATGCGAGGTGATTCATTTTGGTAGGACAAATTTAAATGTGGATTACAGGGTCAAAGGTAGGGTTCTGAAGAATGTGGAGGAACAGAGAGATCTTGGGGTTCATATCCATAGATCTCTGAAGGTTGCCACTCAAGTGGATAGAGCCGTGAAGAAGGCCTATAGTGTGTTGGCGTTCCTTAACAGGGGGTTTGAGTTTAAGAGCCGTGGTGTTATGCTGCAACTGTACAGGACCTTGGTGAGACCACATTTGGAATATTGTGTGCAGTTCTGGTCACCTCACTATAAGAAGGATGTGGGGACACTGGAAAGAGTGCAAAGGAGATTTACCAGGATGCTGCCTGGTTTGGAGGGTAGGTCTTATGAGGAAAGGTTGAGGGAACTTGGGCTTTTCTCTTTGGAGCGGAGGAGGTTGAGAGGAGACTTGATAGAGGTTTATAAGATGATGAGGGGGATAGATAGAGTGAACGTTCAAAGACTATTTCTCGGGTGAATGGAGTGGTAACTAGGGGGCATAACTATAGTGTTCATGGTGGGAGATATAGGAAGGATGTCCGAGGTAGGTTTTTTACTCAGAGAGTGGTTGGGGTGTGGAATGACTGCCTGCAGGGATAGTGGAGTCAGAAACTTTAGGAACATTTAAGAAGCTATTGGATAGGCACATGGAGTACTTCGGGATGATAGGGAGGAAATAGCTTGATCTGGGTTTCAGACAAAGCTCGGCACAACAACGTGGGCCGAAGGGCCTGTTCTGTGCTGTACTGTTCTATGTTCTATGTTCTAACAGGGTATAGCACCTCGGAAATGGCAGGGTAATGACTAGTGTACCAGTCTCGCCTTCACTATCATCTTACCATGGCCCAGACTGCCCTCCACGATGGAGTCACACACCTCTTTAATATGTAAATCAGGCTGCGATTCCATAGAAACAGAGAAATATAGAAGCAGGAGGAGGCCATTTGGCCCTTCGAGCCTGCTCCGCCATTCATTACGATCATGGCTGATTGTCCAACTCAATAGCCTAATCCCGCTTTCCGAATTGCTTGCCTCCCTATCCGAATGCCAGAAGCCCCATTCACTGGACACTGATCACAGACAGGATATGGCCATTCAGAGGTCAAAAAGCAAACAGTCACCTGACCCTCTAACACAGTAGGGGCCATATTGGGTGATGTTGGGGTCAGTTTTGCACACCTCTGCACTGGCTTCATTAGAACTGAAAATGGACAGAGGTCTGACGGCTGTTTGATTGAACATCAACCAAAGTACAACTTGCTTCCCGAATGGGGGCCTAATTTAATCCAGGGCCACATTAGGTGTGGCTGAGTGGCCATCTCCCCTTTAGGGTGGGAGGTTATGGGCCCAAGTCCCTATCCAGAGCCCTGTGTAATGAAACCAGGCTGGCACTCTGCACTGAAGGAGTGCCGCAGTGTTGGAGGTGCTGCTATTTGAAGGAGATGTTAAATGGGTATCCTGTCTGCCCTGTCAGGTGGATGCAACAGATCCCTCGGCACAATTTCAGAGAAAGGTATCTCCCCTCACATTGTCCTGGCCGCTATTTATCCAGTAAGAAGTCTCACAACACCAGGTTAAAGTCCAACAGGTTTATTTGGTAGCACAAGCCACTAGCTTTCGGAGCGCTGCTCCTTCATCAGGTAAGTGGGAGTTCTGTTCACAAACAGGGCATATAAAGACACAAACTCAATTTACAAAATAATGGTTGGAATGCGAGTCTTTACAGGTAATCAAGTCTTAAAGGTACAGACAATGTGAGTGGAGAGAGGGTTAAGCACAGGTTAAAGAGATGTGTATTGTCTCCAGACAGGACAGTTAGTGAGATTTTGCAAGCCCAGGCATGTCGTGGGGGTTACAGATAGTGTGACATGAACCCAAGATCCCGGTTGAGGCCGTCCTCATGTGTGCGGAAATTGGCTATCAGTCTCTACTCAGCGACTCTGCATTGTCATGTGTCGTGAAGGCGCCTTGGAGAACACTTACCCAAGATCAGAATGCTGAAGTGTTCCCCAACAGGAAGAGAACACTCTTGCCTGGTGATTGTTGAGCGGTGTTCATTCATCCGTTGTCGAAGCGTCTGCTTGGTTTCCCCAATGTACCATGCCTCGGGACATCCTTTCCTGCAGCATATCAGGTAGACAACGTTGGCCGAGTTGCAAGAGTATGTACCGTGTACCTGGTGGATGGTGTTCTCACGTGAGATGATGGCCTCCGTGTCGATGATCCAGCACGTCTTGCAGAGGTTGCTGTGGCAGGGTTGTGTGGCGTCGTGGTCACTGTTCTCCTGAAGGCTGGGTAGTTTGCTGCGGACAATGGCCTGTTTGAGGTTGTGCGGTTGTTTGAAGGCAAGAAATGGGGGTGAGGCGAGGCAGCCGTGCTAACCACTGCGCCACCGTGCCTTTAAAGGAGTTCTTAAGAAAGGCACTATCTAAATGCAAGTCTGCATTTTTGATTGCTGTGTCGATGTTATTTTCACCTCCTCTCAGTGGCAGGTCCTTCAGGACTATGTGAGGGGGGCGGGTTTGCTGGGGGTGTGGGGAGTGGACAGTGTTCCGGAATCTTCTCCCCGGACACATTACTCCAGTGCTGAGGGAAGAATGTGTTTTACTGGCTGCTAAACCCTGCCTGTCACTCAGGGCGGGATGATAGGCCGGATGAATTATTGACAATTGCAATAAATGGAAGATGGTGCTTGAGTTGTGTAAATGTGGCTCAGCAGCGCAGAGATACCGTGACAGAGTTAATTCACATTGCTGTGACTGCGCCTTTCCCTGAAGCCCTGTCAATGACGCTTGACTCATTTATCAAACAATCCACTGACCCTCATGCTTGTAAGTGAGTGATGTACATGTGCACTCAAATGTTATCTCACCCGATTGGAAAGCCACTCGTTCGGTTTTGATTTGAAACAAAGTGGGCCTTGTGCTTCACAATGCGATGGGAAGGCTGGTCAGTTAGTTTGTTTTGTGGCGATGACGGAGCGCGGAACGTTGGCCAGGACGCCAGACCTCTCCCTCACTCCCAAAACACGCAGCGGCCTCCTTAACGTTCACCTTAAGGCAGACTGGATGTTAATCAAACTGTGAGGCAATTATGCAGCGTTCCCAAGGGTCAGGGTGTCGGGGTGACATCATTTCATTATAGCTTCTTCTTCTCTGCAGCAGCAGGCTGCAAAGAAGAGATTTGCATTTCTGCCAAAGTTTTAGTGTCTTCAGCTCAATACAATGAGTTATTTTCGAGCTCAGTGACACGGTATCATCAAGGCAAACACAACAGCTACATTTCTGCAAGAGGCCATTTTGTCAATGGCCAGTTTTGGCCATTTAAGTTAAGTTTATTTATTAGTGTCACAAGTAAGGCTTGCATTAACACCGCAATGAAGTTACTGTGAAATTCCCCAAGTCGCCACACTCCGGCACCTGCTCGGGTACACTGAGGGAGAATTTAGCACGGCCAATCCACCGAACCAGCACGTCTTTCAGACTGTGGGAGGAAGCCGGAGCACCCGGAGGAAACCCACGCAGACACGGGGAGAATGTGCAGACTCCACACAGACCCAAGCCAGGAATCAAACCCAGATCCCTGGCGCTGTGAGGAAGCAGTGCTAGCCACTGTGCCACCGATTTCCACATTTTTATTTGAAATAAATCGATCCAATTGGCCTCGAACGCCTGTGGACTGGCCGTCACTCACTGTCGGCTGGCCACTCTGTCCCATTTCTCTCAGTAAGAGTTTTAACAACACCAGGTTAAAGTCCAACAGGTTTATTTGGTAGCAAATGCCATTAGCTTTCGGGGCGCTGCTCCTTCGTCAGATGGAGTGGAAATCTGCTCTCAAACAGGCATTTCCCTCACCCAGGTCAGGAGCTGCAAGTTTCTCGCCCAAACTTCCTACCTGGACCTGGAGAAAAATGTGCCCTTTACCTGTCTCCTGAGTGTCTCCCCCCACCCCGTACACAGTGAAACCAGCCCCCCCCCCCTTTTTACAGCACTAGCTGCCGTAAAGCGGGTTTGTTTAAAGTTCCCAGCCACTTTGCGAACTCAGGGTGAAGGATATTATTAAACTAGAAAGAGTGCAGAAAAGATTTACTAGGATGCTACCGGGACTTGATGGATTGAGTTATAAGGGGAGGCTGGATAGACTGGGACTTTTTTCCCTGGAGCGTAGGAGGCTTAGGGGTGATCTTATAGAGGTCTATAAAATAATGAGGGACATAGACAAGGTAGATGGTCAACATGGAGCTGCATTGTGGAGCCATCCCACCAGCTGTGTTTTGGTCATCAGTCATATTTCTTGGCCATTGAAGCAACAGCTTGAGGAGAAATTGGGAGAAAAACAAAGTCAAAGCCTTGGAGTTGTTGCTGAAATGTTTTTGTGTGTTATGTTCGGAAGGTCACAGAGCTGGAAGATCCAAATGAACAGAGAAAACAGTGAGATCAGAGCAAGCTGAGGGCCGCAGGCTCCGACTGCAATCTAAATATATGTTTCTGCTGGATTGATTCCCAATGTCGAGGACTAGAAAAAACTTTCCTTCAAAATTCAGATCTTACAATTTGAAATGGTCAAAGAATCTTAGAATCCGACAGTGCAGAAGGAGGCCATTCGGCCCATCGAGTCTGCACCGACTACAATCCCATCCAGGTCCTATCCCCGTAACCCCACATATTTACCCGAGTTAGTCCCCCTGACACTAAGGGGCAATTTAGCACGGCCAATCCACCTAACCCGCACATCTTTGGAGTGTGGGAGGAAACCGGAGCACCCGGAGGAAACCCACGCAGACACGGGGAGAATGAGCAAACTCCACACACACACACACACACTGTAAGTAGTCTCACAACACCAGGTTAAAGTCCAACAGGTTTCTTTGGAATCACGAGCTTTTGGAGCTCTCACCTGATGAAGGGGCAGCGCTCCGAAAGTTTGTGCCACCAAATAAACCTGTTGAACTTTAACCTGGCGTTGTGAGACTTCTTACTGTGTTCACCTCAGTCCAACGCCGGCAACTCCACATCATGGCATCCACACAGACAGTGACTGAGGCTGGAATTGAACCCGGGTCCCTGGCGCTGTGAGGCAGCAATGCTAGCCACCGTGCCACCCCAATTCTTTCCTCAATGGTGCGGCCCCACCGCAAAGCTCCACAGTACAACCCCATGATATGGCTCCATGGCGCAGCAATGTGGCTCTGTGGTGCAGCTCCACCATATGGCTCCATGGCACGGCAATGTGGCTCTGTGGTGCAGCTCCACCATACGGCTCCATGGCACGGCAATGTGGCTCTGTGGTGCAGCTCCACCATACGGCTCCATGACACAGCAATGTGGCTCTGTGGTGCAGCTCCACCATACAGCTCCATGACACAGCAATGTGGCTCTGTGGTGCAGCTCCACCATACGGCTCCATGACACAGCAATGTGGCTCTGTGGTGCAGCTCCATGGTGTGGCCTTGCTGGTACAGCTCCACAACACAAAACCATGCCTCACTGAAATGCCACAGCTGAGGTAGGGTCGCCAAACAGCATTAACACCACTGGAGCCATGCTAGTTATGCTAGTTATGCTCGGTGACGAGGAGAATTTGTTAAGCGATGCCACCCAGGTTGTTAGTGGTGATGTGATTTGTTAAGAAGGTTAAGGTGGATGACTGGGCTGGTGTGTAGAGTGGTCCCTGTGGCCTGCAGTGTTTCAGGCTGGATTGAGTTCATCAAGGTAAGGAGGACATGAATCTGACATGGTTCCTGCTCCCAATGGCTTTTCAGTAGCATGTTCACCAGGGGCAGGTGGGATTCCAGTGGGGATGTTCCACTGTGACTTCTCCGGGAGTCCTTCAGGAGGGAACGGAGTGAAGAAGCTTTACCGAGGTTAAAAACCTCTTCAAATCAGAGCGTGTTGGTGAGTTTTCTCTCTTCTCTTTCCAGAGCCCTTACAGATATCCTCAAACAACAGGAAAACAACACCATGGATTACATCGAGCGGGGTGGGAGTTTTGGGACAGTCCAGGTCCCCATCAGCCTGACACCCAGAACATCAAGGAGCAGCATAGGTAGGTAACTCCCTGGCTGGATGGCCAGCCTTGTCTGGGCAATGCCACACATTAATGTTCAGTGATTGAAAAGTTTATTTATTAGTGTCACAAGTAGGCTTACATTAACACTGCAATGAAGTTACTGTGAAAATCCCCCAGTCGCCACACTCTGGCGCCTGTTCGGGTACACTGAGGGAGAATTTAGCACGGCCAATGCACCCTAACCAGCCTGTCTTTTGGACTGTGGGAGGAAACCGGAGAACCCGGAGGAAACCCACGCAGACACTGGACGAACGTGCAAACTCCACACAGACAGTGACCCAAGCCGGGAATCGAACCCGAGTCCCTGACGCTGTGAGGCAGCAGTGCGAACTGCTTTGCCACTGTGCCGCCACAAGGTGAAGGTGAGGTGACTCCTGTATTAAGGAAAGATACCTGAGCCCATGTAGGAAGGGTCTGCAGCCGCGTTGTGCTAACAAGTCTGATTCCATGGATATGCATTTGGCCCTCAGCCGATTGGCCAGTGAAAATGGTTTTCTGATCTCGAGTTACAGGTCGGAAGTCCATCACCAACTTAGGAAAATAACACATTCACTTTGACCATTTTCTGTCCTTTTATTTTAGTCTGTGTAAAGGTGGCGTTCTTTATCCACAGGGTGTGGGCGTCGCTGGCTGGGCCAGCATTTATTGCCCATCCCTAATTGCCCCTTGAATTCAACGGCTGGGATTCTACCAAAGAAATTCTAAGTCCCCAATTTGCATCAAAACGGGAGTAACTCCCGCTGTTTTTTTTAGTGGGAGTTTCAGATCGAATCTGTGACACTCTGAGCTCTGCAGAGAGCCCGAGAGGGATTCACTCTGAAAATCAGGGGAGCGGGACCTATTCCTGCTGGAAAGGCCGGCAGAATAGCGCTGAGTGGGCCACTGCACACGCGCCAATCCGTCAGCTCTGAGATCGGCACATGCACAGTAGCCCCGCACTGCCAGCCTCCCAGTCACTGGCCAGCCCCAGTGCCCCCCATCGCTGCTCCTTCAGCCCCCCAACCCTCCCCTCCCGATCACTGACCTCCGCGGCAATCCACAATGTTCCCTCTCCCCCCAAGAGTCCCCTCCCCCGGCAGCCCAGACCCCCCCCCACCAACTGGATGGCCAGCCCAGATCACTGTCCTCCATCCCACTACCTGCGATCCCTGTGGCAGCGGGATACCCCACCTCAACCGATCGCCCCTATAAGCCCTGCCCCTCTGCCCCCACCCCCCTCCTTGGCACTGCCAGATGCCTGGTGGGCGGTACCAATTTGCCCCCTGGGCTGAGCCAGGGGCAGTTAAGCGTCAACCGCATTGCTGTGGCTCTGGAGTCACATGTAGGCCAGACCAGGTAAGGACAGCAGATTTCCTTCCCGAAAGAACATCAGTGAACCAGATGGGTTTTTATAACAATCAATGATAGTTTGAAGGTGACCATTACTGAGGCTAACTTTCAATTCCAGATTGATGAATAGAATTGAAGTGTGGTGGGATTTGAAGGCGTCGCCTCACAGCGTGAGCCTGGGCCTCTAGATGACTGACCTTGAATTATTACCTCCGGCCACCGTCTCCCAATGGAACTGCAACACTGTCACACTGAAAGCTGCTGTAAACCGGGTTCATGGAGGAGATGTTGCGGGGGGGGGGGGGGGGAGGGGGGGGAGGGGGGGGCGGGGGGGGGGTTACTTTTGGCCTAATCTCCAAAGAGGGTCTAGATTTGTACACCATGAGATCGGTTACGTAACTCCGAGATGTTTTCATTGAGGGGGGGCCGGGGGGGGGGGAGCGACCCAAACAAGGGGCCATAAGAGTCGTTAATAAATTAAATCAGGAATTCAGGAGAAACCTTTTTTCCCAGGCAGTGGGGAGAATGTGGGACTCACTCCCACGGGGAGTGGAGGAGAATGTGGGACTCACTCCCGCAGAGAATGGGGAGAATGTGGGACTCACTCCCACGGGGAGTGGAGGAGAATGTGGGACTCACTCCCACGGGGAGTGGGGGAGAATGTGGGACTCACTCCCGCAGAGAATGGGAAGAATGTGGGACTCACTCCCACGGGGAGTGGGGGAGAATGTGGGACTCACTCCCGCAGAGAATGGGGAGAATGTGGGACTCACTCCCGCAGAGAATGGGAAGAATGTGGGACTCACTCCCACGGGGAGTGGGGGAGAATGTGGGACTCACTCCCGCAGAGAATGGGGAGAATGTGGGACTCACTCCCACGGGGAGTGGGGGAGAATGTGGGACTCACTCCCACGGGGAGTGGAGGAGAATGTGGGACTCACTCCCGCAGGGAGTCGGGGAGAATGTGGAATTCACTCCCACGGGGAGTGGGGGAGAATGTGGGACTCGCTCCCACAGGGAGTCGGGGAGAATGTGGAATTCACTCCCACGGGGAGTGGGGGAGAATGTGGGACTCGCTCCCACGGGGAGTGGGGGAGAATGTGGGACTCACTCCCGCAGAGAATGGGGAGAATGTGGGACTCACTCCCACGGGGAGTGGAGGAGAATGTGGGACTCACTCCCGCAGAGAATGGGGAGAATGTGGGACTCACTCCCACAGGGAGTCGGGGAGAATGTGGAATTCACTCCCACGGGGAGTGGGGGAGAATGTGGGACTCGCTCCCACGGGGAGTGGGGGAGAATGTGGGACTCGCTCCCGCAGGGAGTCGGGGAGAATGTGGAATTCACTCCCACGGGGAGTGGGGGAGAATGTGGGACTCACTCCCACAGGGAGTCGGGGAGAATGTGGAATTCACTCCCACGGGGAGTGGGGGAAAATGTGGGACTCGCTCCCACGGGGAGTGGGGGAGAATGTGGGACTCGCTCCCACGGGGAGTGGGGGAGAATGTGGGACTCGCTCCCACGGGGAGTGGGGGAGAATGTGGGACTCACTCCCACGGGGAGTGGGGGAGAATGTGGGACTCGCTCCCACGGGGAGTGGGGAGAATGTGGGACTCACTCCCACGGGGAGTGGGGAGAATGTGGGACTCGCTCCCATGGGGAGTGGGGGAGAATGTGGGAGTCATTCCCACGGGGAGTGGGGGAGAATTTGGGACTCACTCCCACGGGGAGTGGGGAGAATGTGGAATTCGCTCCCACGGGGAGTGGGGAGAATGTGGGACTCGCTCTCATGGGGGACAGCTACGGTGAATAGCATGGATACATTTAAGGGGGAAACTGGATAAACACAAGCGTGAGAGAGGAATAGAAGGATCTGGTGAGCTGGTGTAGAGTGGCAAGAGCCTCATGTGGAGCATAAATACCAGCATGGTCCAGAGGGGCCAAATGGCCTGTTTGTGTGCTGAATGGTTTAGGTGGGGCTGACATAAGCAACGTGGCTGCCCACCTGCCAATGGTGGTGTTTCCAATCTAGTCCTGATGAGGGGCTGCAGTTGCATTAAGTGAGGCCTGATCTTCACTTCTTGACGCTGAGCAGTAACAGTTTCACTGCTCGCTGCCTCCCTCCCTCCGGTTCCCTATAATCTCCATTAACACTCAGGGGAGATCGGAGAAGCACGGCTGAAGATAAGAATGGAATCGCCTCCAAATAATCAGGATCCAAAAGATTTATGATCACCACGGAAATTAAGCACACAGTGATAATGTCTTTGGATAATAGTTATATAACCACTGGAGCTCGGAGCTTATGTCTTCACTGGAGAATTCACACATTACAGTTCTCGACTCAATGGCCAGGCCTTGAATGAATGCCAAAGTAGCTGTTTCTAACACTCAATATTAAACCTGCTTCCTCCCACTCAGACCTATATAATGTTGTGATTTTATCTAACCCATACTGATCTCTCAACATTATTATAGAATCATACAGTGCAGAAGAGGCCCTTCGGCCCATCAAGCACTTGGCCCATACGAGATGAAATTCTTTGGCAACGTGTCTCTCTCTTCAGAAATAATGTGGAACTTAAAATAAATGAATATTGGCAAAGAAAGGGTGGGCTGAACCTATATTCTCTGGTAGATAAGGCAAGGGTGAGACTCAGTGAATGGCTCTTGCAGAGAGCAAGGATGGATAGGGCAGGCCGAATGGCCTCCCCCTGTGCTGTGTAACCATTTGGTGATTCTAGGATTCTATTAAATGTGTAAAATTCTGAAGGGGCTCAACAGAATAGATACTTGGAGGGTGCTTTCCCTGGCTGAAGAGGGCTGTGGGAATGAGGCAGGAGGAGTGGTGGCCGGCTGAGTTGTACTTTCAGAGAGGCAGGGCAAACATGACGGGCCAAATGGCCTTCTCCTGTGCATTAACTGTTCTGTGAGCTGGATTAATAATAATAGAAACATAGAAAACTACAGCACAAAACAGGCCCTTCAGCCCCACAAGTTGTGCCGAACATATCCCTACCTTCTAGGCCTACCTATAACCCTCCATCCTATTAAGTCCCATGTACTCATCCAGGAGTCTCTTAAAAGACCCTATTGAGTTCGCCTCCACCACCACTGACGGCAGCCGATTCCACTCGCCCACCACCCTCTGAGTGAAAAACTTCCCCCTAACATTTCCCCTGTACCTACCCCCCAGCACCTTAAACCTGTGTCCTCTTGTAGCAGCCATTTCCACCCTGGGAAAAAGCCTCTGAGAGTCCACCCGATCTATGCCTCTCAACATCTTATATACCTCTATTAGGTCTCCTCTCATCCTACGTCTCTCCAAGGAGAAAAGACCGAGCTCAGCCTATCCTCATAAGACATGCCACTCAATCCAGGCAACATCCTTGTAAATCTCCTCTTCACCCTTTCAATCTTTTCCACATCCTTCCTGTAATGAGGCGACCAGAACTGAGCACAGTACTCCAAGTGGGGTCTGACAAGGGTCTTATATAGCTGCATCATTATCCCCGGACTCCTAAACTCAGCACACCGTACGCCTTCTTAACCACCTCCTCCACCTGCGGGGCCGATTTTAGAGTCCTATGGACCTGGACCCCAAGGTCCTTCTGATCCTCTACCGTACGAAGAGTCTTTCCCTTTATATTGTACTCCATCATCCCATTTGACCTACCAAAATGGACCACGACGCATTTATCTGGTTTGAAGTCCATCTGCCACTTCTCCGCCCAGTCTTGCATCCTATCTATGTCATGCTGCAGCTTCTGACATCCCTCCAGACTATCCACAACCCCACCAACCTTCGTGTCGTCGGCAAACTTACCAACCCATCCCTCCACTTCCTCATCCAGGTCATTTATGAAAATGACAAACAGCAAGGGTCCCAGAACAGATCCCTGGGGCACACCACTGGTGACCGACCTCCATTTAGAAAAAGACCCATCTATACCCACTCTCTGCCTCCTTTGGGCAAGCCAGTTCTGAATAATGTGAAGCAGCTTGGGATTTTTTTGCTAAGGCTCTATAAAAACACAAGTCTTTCTTGACCTAATGCCTCTCTATCCCCTCCCTCGGAGTGAAAAATGTCTCAGTCTAACAGGGTGGCTTCAGCATGTGTGATGACCCCAAGATGTGAAGCTTCCTGTCAGCGGACTGGAGTCCAGTCGACCGTGACGGTTCCCACTGCCCTTCCTAATGACGATGGCCTAACATGGCCCTGCACTATCATTACCGCTCACAGCTGCTGCTCCCACTGGCTCCTCCCAACAGTTCCACAGGAAGTAGAAAGACCGCCGTCACTGGCAACTTTTGCATCCTTTTTATAAATGAGAATCAAGCCTCTGGGATCATTTCCTGAGCAGACAATTAAAGGGCCTGACTCTGAACCAGGGTTATGTGAGGGTTGTGTCAGAATTTGATGCCGGACAGCAGGGCTAAGTTCATTCACAGGGCAGTTTGGAATTCAGTTTAAAAGAAAGTCAGTACAGGACCCCACGGAGCTGTACTCTGTATTTTACCATCCCGCTTTCAGGCACGACGCAGTGGTAAAGTGTGGTGTCAAGCCAATAGCGCGACTGGTGCCTGTTTTCACCACCGCTGCCATTTTACCAGCGCAGGATGTCCGACACGGTCAGCTCTTCGCTGGAAATGGGCAAGCGGCTGGTTAATTTATTTAAATTGATGGAAATCGCATGTTGAATGTGTTTAGCGAACCCGGCGCTCAATCGTCCCAGCTTGCCTGCCTTTATGGAATTATACAGCAAATGGCAGAACCATCAGAAGCTTAACATGCAGAGGGATCTGGGCGTACAGGCCCACAGTTCCCTGAAAGTGGCAACACAACTGGATAAGATGGTTAAGATGGCGCATGGCATGCTTGCCTTCATCAGTCGGGGCATAGAGTGTAAAAATCGGCAAGTCATGTTGTGGCTGTATCGAGGTTTTCTTAAGCCACATTTAGAATATTGTGTACAGTTTTGGTCGCCACACAACCAGTAGGATGTGGAGGCTTTGGAGAGGATACAGAAAAGGTTTACCAGGAAGTAACGCCCATATTCAAGAAAAGACAGTCCAAGCAACTGCAGGCCAGTTAGTTTAACATCGGTGATGGGGAAGGTTTTGGAATCGTTAATGAGAGGGAAAAATCAACAGGCACTTGGAGATGTTCGAGTTAATTTAGCAGAGCCAGCAAGGGTTTGAGAAGACAGTTTGTGCTTGGCCAATCTCATTGATGGTTTTGACGAAACAAGAGTCAATGATTTGGATATTGGAATCATGGTAAAATTTTAAACTCTGCCAATGATACCAAACGTGGGCCAGTGACAGAATCCGGGTGATACAAATCAGCTGGAACAGGACACAGATCGGCTGACTGAATGGGCAGAGAAGTGGCAGATGGAATCTAATACAGGGAGGTGTGAGGTGATACGTTTTGGCAAAGGGATAGAGAGAGACAGGATCGAGCCAATGGCACAATTCTGGAGAGTGAGCAGGGACAGAGACACCTGCAGGTTCATGAGCACCGATCAATGAAGGCGGCCGGACATATTGAGAGCGGTTTGCAAAGCATCTTGGGCTTCATACATAAAGGCACTGAGGACAAAAGGAGGAAAATGATGTTGAACCTGTACAAAGCCCGGGTTTAGGCCCCGATTCTGCTCAATTTAGGAAGAATGTGAGAGGGTGCAGAGGGGATTCACCAGAATGGTTCCAGGGCCGGGATGGGGGCATTTTAGCTCCGGGCTTAGGGTTGGGGAAGAAGCGGTTGTTCCTCTTGGAGCGAAGGAGATTGAGGGGAGATTTGAAGGATGTGAACAAGAGTATTACAGATTTGGATAAGGAAAAGCTGTTGCCATTGGGCTGATAGGACAAAGACTCGGTCACACAGGTTTAAGATTTTGGGCAAAGGATGCTGGGAGGTCTGGGGGCGGGGACATGCAGGGTTTATGAATTATATAATTATGGTTCCTGCTTGTGCTACAACCTAGATTACAGCATCCAGAGAGAAGTGGATTTTAAATCCCATTGGGAATGTGTGTGGAATATATTGTTCTTCAGACAGACGGTCAGATCTGGAGAAGGTTGGGTTTCTTGGCTCCGTTTATTGCTCCTGTCTGGGCTGCAGAGTGAGGGGCGATTTCCCCGCTCTCTGAGCCTGACCTGAAAGATGATGGGCCGCCTGCAGTTGTGATTGATCATTCCGGGGTGAGAGGTTGGGCTGGTTTGGAGGTTGAACTCACTGCTCCCAGGATGGGTATGGAGGCAAGCTGAGCGGGAGACCTTCCTCTCTGCTCTGTCAGTCGGTTCAATTCAGTGAAAGTAAGAATAAAGCAAAGAACAGCAACCCCAGCCCTCACCCCCACAAACACACCCATGCCACCTCCGCCCACCCCTTCATAGCCCCATACAAACCTACTTCCAACTCAATGCCAAGTCATATTCCACCATCTCCCACCCATTGCCCCAGCCCTCTCCATTCCAACTCACCAGGCATCCTTCGACAGTTCCGATGTGTTTTTGCATTTTTACACTCGCATTTACATTTAACAATCCCAAAAGATGCCTTGCCTCCACCAAAGATGTCCCGAGACCCTATCCAAAGGGGCACCTTGGCTATCCAAACCAATCCACCCATTGGGGTGGCACAATGGTTAGCACTGCTGCCTCACAGCACCAGGGACCCAGGTTCAATTCCAGCCACGGGTGACTGCCTGTGTGGAGTTTGCACGTTCTCCCCGTGTCTGCGTGGGTTTCCTCCGGGTGCTCCGGTTTCCTCCCACAGTCCAAAGATGTGCGGGTTAGGTGGATTGACCATGCTAATTTGCCCCTTAGTGTCAGGGGAATGGCCCCTGACAATATGTGGTAAATATCAGGTCAGGTTACCCTCATGCCTGTGTGGTGTGGCAGAGGGGAAGGATGAGGGGCTTCCCTGCTCAGTGAAAGGGGGGGGGGGGGGCGGTGAGGCCTGTCTCTGAGATTGGGGCATCTGGGTGTCGGCTGTCTGGAGGGTTGTTCGAGATGGCCTCATTAACATTGTTCAGGTGTGCGAACCCTAGCTGACAGATGCTGCCGGTGCCAGCGGGGAAACACTCCGGTTTTCCCACCGGTGTGGGCACTTAGCCTCAAAAACAGGAGAAATCGGCCAGGGTCCCCCCCCCCGCCTCCACTCCCTCGCAGGGTCAGACCAGCACCCGACTGACACCAATCAGTGTCGAACAACTGTCATCATCTGGATTAGACAACAAGTGCCATGTGGGTGGGGGACACGGAGGGAGGGGCTGGAGGGGGGAGCTGAACACTTCACCACGTTCCCTGCTCCTTGAAGGTGCTGCATTTCCCCCCCCGCCCCTTCCCCACCCCACAATGCTGGCAGCTGGAGCCGGTTACTGTGCCCTGCGGCTAATCCAACAGCTGGCAGCCTGCAGATGTGCAGAGCAGTCAGGCAACAACGCTGAACTTCAGCCGTCTGAGCATTTAGTAGCGAGCTAACTCCCTAACATCTCCTGTATAAATAGAACAGCCACCGTCTGTGGCCGTGTGAATGTCTGTGAGCCTCTTGCAGTTGTCAATATGGCTGAATGCCATCCAGATAAAATGTCTTCTCCACATATTCCCTGCCGCATTGCTGTGACCCTCATATTAAAGGCAGATCTAATGTGACAATGGAAAAAGAGAACAGTGCTCTCCACTTCAGATCATCCCAGCTCACAGCCCGGCTGGGAATTTAATGGGAGAATTCCTCTTTTGACGGCTATTGGACATGTTTAACAAGATCATAAGAAATAGGAACAGGAGTAGGCCATTCAGCCCCCGGAGCCTGCTGCTCCATTCAATAGGATCATGGCTGACTGACATTCCTCATGTCCACTTTCCTGCCCTTTTCCCATAACCCCTGATCCCAGGGCGGCACGGGTGGCACTGTGGGTTAGCACTGCTGCCTCACAGCGCCAGGGACCCGGGGTCAAATCCAGCCTCGGGTCACTGTCTGTGCGGAGTCTGCACTTTCTCCCCGTGTCTGCGTGGGTTTCCTCCGGGTGCTTCGGGGTTCCTCCCACAGTCTAAAGATTACGTGGATCGGCCATGATAAATTGCCCCTTAGTGTCAGGGGGATTGGCAGCAGTTACGGGGATTGTTGTCGATGCAAGCTCGAGGGGCCGAATGACGTCCTTCTGCACTGTAGGGATTCTATGATCTTTACTGATAAAAAGTCTATCCATCACGGCCTTGAACCGATACACGGACTCTGCCCCCACCGCTCTCTGTGGCAACGAGTTCCAAGGACTCATATTTTCCACATTTTACCCTATTTGCCAACTTTTTGCCCACTTAGTTAACCTATCAATACCTTTGTAAACTGTTTGTGTTCCTCTCGCAACTTGCCTTTCCACCTACTTTTGTGTCGTCTGTAAATTTGGTTGCAATACATTCGCTTCCTTCCTCCAAGTCATTAATATACATTGTAAACAGTTGTGGTCCCCGCACTGACCCCTGTAGAACCCCACTGGTCCATGTCCACCAATCACTGAAAGTGGCAACCCAGGTGGATAAGGTTGTCAAGAAGGCATACGGCATGCTTGCCTTCATCGGTCGGGGCATTGAGTATAGAAATTGGCAGGTCGTGCTGCAGCTGTACAGAACCTTAGTTAGGCCTCATTTGGAATATTGTGTACAATTCTGGTCGCCACACTACCAGAAGGGTGTGGATTCTTTGAAGAGGGTACAGAAGAGGTTTATCAGGATGTTGCCTGGTCTGGAGGGTATTAGCTATGAGGAGAGGTTGGAGAAACTCGGTTCGTTCTCACTGGAACGACGGAGGTTGAGGGGTGACCTGATAGAGGTTTACAAGATTATGAGGGGCACGGACAGAGTGGATCGTCAGATGCTCTTTCCTAGGGTAGAAAAGTCAAGTACTCAGGGACATGGGTTTAAGGTGCGTGGGGGAAAGTTTAGAGGAGATGTGCGAGGCAAGTTTTTTACGCAGCGGGTGGTGAATGTCTGGAACGCGCTGCCCGGGGAGGTGGTGGGAGCAGGTACGATAGCGGCATTTAAGGGGCAATTAGACAAATACATGAATAGGATGGGAATGGGAGGATACGGGCTCTGTAAGTGCAGACGGTTTTAGTTTAGGCAGCATCATGATCGGCGCAGGCTTGGAGGGCTGCCCCCCCCCCCCCCACCTCCCCCTCAATAAACCGTTGAGGCCAGGACTCAGTTGGAATTTTAAGAACTCAGATGAATTGATTTATGTTCAGTGAAGGTTTGAAGGGATATATGACAACTTGCATCAACATGCACTTTTTGACTAAGTTATCCAATCAGATCCACTCCCCTGCAACATTCATAGAATCCCTACTGTGCAGGAGGAGGCCATTCGGCCCATCGAGTCTGCACCGACCACAATCCCACCCAGGCCCTATTCTCGTAAGACCACATATTTACCCTGCTAGTTCCCCTGACACGAAGGGGTAATTTATCGTGGCCAATCCACCTAACCCGCACATCTTTGGACTGTGGGAGGAAACCGGAGCACCCGGAGGAAACCCACGCAGACACGGGGAGAACGTGCAGATTCCAACCAGACAGTGATCCAAGGCTGGAATTGAATCCAGGTCCCTGGCGCTGTGAGGCAGCAGCGCTAACCTGCTGTGCCACCGTGCTGCCCTCCTAGATCTGTAAACCTTTCCTTTGTAGACTATTCCTCTAGTTCCCTTTGCGACAGTTGTCATTGACTCTGCTTCCACTGTCCTTTCAGGCAGCACCTTCCAGATCACAATAACTCAATGTGTTAAAAAATTGCCTCTTTTGCTTTTATATCCATGTTGTCTGGATACTGTTTCACCTGCCATTGCAAACAGTTTCTCCCTATCCCCTAAAATGCCTCAATTAAATCTCCCTCTCACCTTCTCTGCTCGAAGGAGAACAATCCCATCTTCTTCAGGCTCTGCACATTAGCTAAAGTCCCCTCGTTCCCTCATCTCCTCCGTATCCTCCAACACCTCGACATCCTCCCTGTAGAGTTATTCCCAGAATGGGACACAATGAGCAGCGGTCTCGGCCACTGGATTGAAAGCCAACACTTTCGAAGAGTTGTGTACACAATCACTGAGCTCTCCGTCTCTGTTCCCGTTTTAAAACTGGACGTGAAACCAAGAGTTCAGATACAGATCAACCATGATCGAATTTAGCAGCGGAAGGGGTTTGAGGGACAGAATGGCCGTCTTCCTGGTCCAAGTGAAATGATGTGGGATCACTCGGGTGCAGCCACCTGGCGGACATGAATTGTGATCACAAAGCGACTCGTGACTGAGTACAAAAAGGTAGCGGTAGAATTCCAGCTGAGTTTCTGGTCAATGGTTACTCCCAGGATGTTGATAGTGGGAGGTTCAGTAGTGGTAATGCCATTGAATGTCATGGGGCCATGATTAGATTCTCTCTTGTTGAAGATGGTTGGGGATGTTGGAGATCCCAAGGCATTCTCCAATGTCGGGGCTGGTCATTGTCTGGTCCTAGTGTGGTCTGCAGTTGACTGAAATTCATCTGCTTTCTGGTTCAGCCAAGTCTCCTGCACTTCCTGAGCTGTCACTGGAGAGTGGGGTGGGTGTTTTTGTGCTTGGATAATAGTGACTTCTCATTGGGGTAAACCCTGTAGAGGCGATGCTTCTCCTCCCAGAGCTTCTGGGTGACTTCATTGTCTTCATCGGACCTGTCTTGATGCTGCTGGGAGTTGGGCAATGAGCCTCTGGAGCACTGGGAGGAGGAGGCCATCTCCCTGAGGCTCACTCAGTCCTCCTCGATGATGCAGCAAGTGTCTGCACTCACTGTACAAAGACAGCTCTCCACTTTCTCCCACAGAGGTTCCTTCATCATTGTCTGCTGAGCCTTTGGGACATTGAGCTGTTCCTGGATCTCATTGCCCTGGGTGCTTCTGGGGATAGAGCTCAATGTGTAGTTTTGAAATGGGAAGACAGCTGGCCAGTGCAGCAGTCAGCACCACACAGGGATTTTGTTTCACACACATCCTGGTGTGGGGGAAATGGCACAGATTGAAGATTGGGGTTAGTTAAGAGAAAGCAGAGAGTTGGCCACGGGGGATCATCAATAGATTTCCCCACGGACCCTGTGGAGTGGAGGCTCGCCCAGTGGGGAAAGAGCAACAGCTGGTTCCACTCAGGCCAGCAGTCGAAGGACTCGGTCTGTAAACATAGAATCCCTACAGTGCAGAAGGAAGCCATTCAGCCCATCGAGTCTGCACCGACCACAATCCCTCAAGTCCTATTCCCACAGCCCCATGCATTTACCCTAGCTAGTCTCCCTAACACTAAGGGGCAATTTAGCACGGCCAATCCACCTAACCCGTACATCTTTGGAGTGTGGGAGGAAACCAGAGCACCCGGAGGAAACTCACGCAGACACGGGGACAATGTGCAAACTCGAGGCCGGAATTGAACCCGGGTCCCTGGCGCTGTGAGGCAGCAGTGCTAACCACTGTGCCACCATGCCGCCCACTATAGCCGCAGAAGCGGTACCTTATTTACGCTGTAAATAAAGGGTGATGGTGACGGAAGACTGGCCTCAGTGAGATTATTACATTGGCATAAATGGGTGTTTTTCTGGTTGGCAGGATGTGTTGAGTGGTGTGCCACAGAGATCAGTGCCAGCACCTCAACATTTTACAATTGATATAAATGACTTGAATTAAGGGACTGTGGGGTATGGTTGCTAAATTTGCTGATGGCATAAAGATAAGGAGGAAAATAAATTGTGAAGAGGGCATAATGAGGCTGCAAAGAGACACGGATAGGTTGAGTGAGTGGGCAAAAATCTGCAAATGGAGTATAATATGGAAAAATGTGAAAAAGTCCATCTTTGACAGGAAGAATAAAAAAAGAAGCTTATTTTCTAAACGGTGGGAGATGGCAGAGCTCTGAGGCGTAGAGGGAGCTGGGTGTCCGAGTGCATGGATCACAAAAGGCTAGAATGCAGGAGGGGAAGAATTGTGAGGGGAATTGAAGATAAAAATAGTGAGGTTTTGCTTCAATTGTACCCGGCATTGGTGAGGCCACAGCTGTGAGTATGGTGTACACTATTGACCAGCTAATTAAGGAAGGATGTAAATGCATCAGGAGCAGTTCAGAGAAGGTTCAAGAGACAAATTCCAGGATTGGGCAGGTTGTCTTATGAGGAAATGTTGGAGAGGTTAGGTTTGTAGAGTTTAGAAGAGTAAGAGGCGACTTGATCAAAACCTTTAAGATTCTGAGGGGTACAGAATGGATGAGTGGTGTTCTGGGAGAATCTAGAACTAGGAGTCACTATCTGAAAACAAAATGTCACTCATTTAGGAGAATGAGGGGAATTTTCTTTCTAGAACATAGAACATAGAAAAACTACAGCACAAACAGGCCCTTCGGCCCACAAGTTGTGCCGGTCATGTCCCTACCTACCTAGGCCTATATATGGGCTTACCTAAAACCCCCAATCCTATTAATTCCCAAGTACTCATCCAGAAGTCTCTCAAAAGACCCTTTCTCTCAGAAGGTCGTGAGTCTCTGGAATTCTCTTCCTCCAAAGGCAGTGGAAGCAGAGTCTTTGAATATTTTTAAGGCACAGTGAGATAGATTCTTGATTAACAAGGGGTTTTGGGGAGTAGGCAGGAATGTGGGGTTGAAGTTATAATCAGATTGGCCATGACTTTATTGAATGGGGGAGCAGGCTCGAGGGGCCAAATGGCCTACTCCTATTTCGCATGTAGTCAGTTAGATGCAAATAGAATGGGGGTTCATCCAAGATGTCTTGTTGCAATTAAAGAGGTGGGAAAGTGTTGGTATTAAGAGCTCAGCACACAGCTTTAGCAAGAGGAGACCATTGATGTTACAACTTTCATGGGCTGAATGGCCTCTTTCTGCACTGTAGGGATTCTAAGAACCCTGTTTTTACAATGACCCCATCCCACACCTGATCTGCACCAACTCTTACACTGAAGTCACCAAGAATGATGAGCCTTTCTGGCTTTGCCACAATCAAGGACTAGAGTTGATCATTGAATTTACCCTTAACTTCACCAGGGTTGGTCGTGGTACCCAATGAGAGATGCTTGCCTGTTGCCTGCTGGGGGAGTTTAAGCACCATTGGAGGATGATTAACATCCTTCGGAAAGTAAATTAACTTCCTGACGAGATGGTTCAGAACAGCAAAGCCTACACGAGCTTTACGCCATTCATTTCTACAATTGGGCAGCACGGTGGCACAGTGGTTAGCACTGCTGCCTCACAGCACCAGGGGCCTGGGTTCGATTCCCCGCTTGGATCACTGTGGAGTTTGCACGTTCTTCCCATGTCTGCGTGGGTTTCCTCCAGGTGCTCCGGTTTCCTCCCACACTTCAAAGATGTGCCAGTTAGATGATTGGCCATGTTAAATCACCCCTTAGTGTTAGAGGGATTAACAGGGTAAATGCATGGGATTATGGGGATAGGGCCTGGGTGGGATTGTGGTCGGTGCAGACCCGATGGGCTGAATGGCCTTCTTCTGCACGAAAGGGATTTTATGGTTTCTAATTCCAAAGAATGCGTAACCTGCACCGGTTTTCTTGAGTTGGCCTTCCTCAGGTAGACAAATCTTGCTGAAGAGAGGTTGTACCCAGCCTGCAGTTCAATCCCTCCAGTCTGTAGGTTGTCGCATTGTCCATGAGGGCTCACATTCTGTGTGCCAATAGTGACCCTTTTTTTGAGATTGATGTATGTCCGCCTTGTTGGGATCCCTGCTTGCTGGGGGCCGGCAATGTTTAGGACACCTTTTCTAACCCATCCTCACACTAGGGAGGTGAGCAGTGTGGTCCTGTGAAGAGCTGCCCAGTCGCTCGGTGTTGTCAAGTTCCAATTCTGTGTCACTTCAGCGGAAAGTGTCTCTATAATCTGAGCCACCTTGTGGGCAGATTCACGGCCACAGTTCCCAGTCAATCCACAATTGGCAGCATTGCCACTCACCCATCGCCACAGGACTTATGACAGAAAGATGGTCGATAACAAACGATAGAAAAATTGAGAACATGTCTTGCATGTGAATTGGATTAGCGAGGGAGAGTTGCACCATCAGCCTTAATCTCTCATCCTGACCTCCCTAGATCCATTGGCAAGGCAAATCCAGAAGGCTGGAGGTAGATCCCACTGCAGTGGGAGTAGCTCGTGAGGAGTGGGGGGGGGGGGGGGGGGGGGGGGGCGCGGTCGGAACCGAGGTCCGGGGGGAGCGGTCGGAACCAAGGTCCAGCTTTAGTCAATACATTCCGGAGTGGAGATGGGAACACGGATAGGGGAGGGTGGGCAAAGATATCTTGTATTTTGCAAACTCAGTTCCTCAGCGTAACAAAGAGACTGTTGGATTTACAGATTTTCTCGTCAAAAATTGGCACTAAATCCTCCAATGTGGCGACAGTTTGCACGCCCCCATTCCACACTGGAAACACACCGTTCACCGGATAGGTAAAGGTGGAACAAAGAGGCATCCAGCCCGACCCGAATGTTTGACATCATCAACAATGTCCATTTTCATTCATTTTACATCAATTACACTCTTAGCTTCTATTGGACATCATTTGCACTCGAAACCAATCAGTTGGCTTTCATTTAACATTTAACATCATAACTGACACCAATGTCATCAATTAACCTAAACCATGAGGCTGGAATATTTGCGATTAGCACCTGTCACTGAAACATCTGGACACTAAAAACAATCAGAACATTCACTTTCCACATTTATAAATTCCGATAGTTTCAAACATCAAAAAGCAGACCTTGTTTTGATTCGGTCATTTTATGCTTTTCTTTACAATCCACAACTCATGCAACACAAACTGCCCAGTGCATCCCCCCTCCCCCCTCACTGCAACCCCCCCCTCGCTGCACCCTCTCTCCTCCCTCGCTGCACCCCCTCTTCCCCCTCGCTGCACCCCCTTTCCCCCCCTCGCTGCACCCCCTCACTGCACCCCCTCTCCCCACCCCTCGCTGCACTCCCTCTTCCCCCTCACTGCACCCCCTTTCCCCCCTCGCTGCACCCCCTCTCCCCACCCCTCGCTGCACCCCCTCTCCCCCCTCGCTGCACTCCCTCTCCCCACCCCTCGCTGCACCCCCTCTTCCCCCCTCGCTGTGCCCCCTCTCCCCCCTCACTGCACCCCCCTCCCTCGCTGCACCCCCTCTCCCCCCTCACTGCACCCCCTTCCCCGCACCCCCCTCCCCGCACCCCCCTCCCCGCACCCACTCTCCCCCCTCGCTGCACCCCCTCTCCCCCCTCGCTGCACCCCCTCTTCCCCCCTCGCTGCACCCCCTCTCCCCCCTCGCTGCACCCACTTTGAATTCTAAGCAGCTCCCAATCCTCAGCTCTGTTGTTTATTCTCGCCTCTTCCCTGGATCTAATACTATCTCTAATTTCTCTTGGAAGCCATGCTTTGGCCACCTTTCCCATTTTACTTTTGCCCCAGACAGGAATGAACAGTTGCTGCAGTTCACCCACGCGTTCTTTGAATGTTTCCCATTGCCTATCCACCGTCATCCCTTTAAGTAACGTTCCCCAATCCATCAGAGCCAACTCATGCCTCACATCATCTTGGTTTCCTTTATTAAGATTCAGGACCCTAATCTCAGAATCAACTGTGTCACTTTCCATCTTGATGAGGAATTCTATCATGTTATGGTCGTTCATCCCCAAGGGGGTTTCACACAACTAGATTGCCAATTATTCCTTCCTCATTGCACATACCCAGTCTAGGATGGCTCACTCTCTAATTGGTTCCTCAACGTATTTGTCCAGAAGACCATCCCATACACACTCCAGGAATTCCTCCTCTACGATATTGTGACTAATTTGATTTGCCCAATCTATATGCAGATTAAAGTCACCCATAATTACAAATGTTTCTTAATCATATGTGTCTCTAATTTCCTGTTTAATGTCATTCCCAATATCGCCACTACAGTTTGGGGGGTCTATGTACAAATCCCACTGATGATTTTTGCTCCTTAGTGTTTCTCAGCTCCACCCATTTCAATCTGCATTGTCGGAGCTAATATCCTTCCTCAGTATGGTATTAATTTCCTCTTTAACCAGCAATGCAACTCCACTGCCTTCACCTTTCTGTCTGTCCTTCCTCAATACTGAATATCCCTGGATGTTCAGTTCCCATCCCTGCTCACCCTGCAGCCATGTTTGTGTAATCACAACCAAGCGATTAATTCATCCACTTTATAGCGAATGCTCCAGGCATTAAGGCACAAAGCCTGAAGGTTCGTCTTTTCAACATTGCTGGTCCCGTTCACTTCCCGCTGCCTCGGAAAAGCAGCCGGCACAATCAAGGACCCCACACACTCCGGACATTCTCTCTTCCACCTTCTTCTGTCGGGAAAAAGATACAAAAGTCTGAGGACACGTACCTACCGACTCAAAAACAGCTTTTTCCCTGCTGCCATCAGACTTTTGAATCGACCTACCTCGCATTAATCTTTCTCTACACCATAGCTCTGACTGTAACACTGCGGCACGGTGGCACAGTGGTTAGCCCTGCTGCCTCACGACGCCAGGGACCCGAGTTCAATTCCGGCCTCGGGTCACTGTCTGTGCGGAGTCTGCACATTCTCCCCGTGTCTGCGTGGGTTTCCTCCAGGTGCTCCGGTTTCCTCCCAGAATCCAAAGATGTGCGGGTTAGGTTGATTGGCCATGCTGTCAGGGGGATTAGCAGGGTAAATGTATGGGTTACGGGAATAGGGCCTGGGTGGGATTGTGGTCGGTACAGACTCGATGGGTAGATTGGCCTCCTTCTGTACTGTCGGATTCTATGATTCTGCACTCTCTCCTCTCCTTCTCTATGAATGGTATGCTTTGTTTGTGTAACGCGCAAGAATTTTACAGTAACGTCATTGCAACAAGTAAGCCTTACTTGTGACTAATAAATAAAATTTAAAAAAGAAACATTACTTTTTACTGTATCCCAATACATATAACAATAATAAATCAAATCAAATCAAAAATCAACTTATTTTTCACTGAGGCCCGATTTGAATCTGGCCCTTGGTTTCTCTGCCTATCCCTTTTCTCATTCCCCTGACTGTCTTTTATTTATTGTCGTTGATTTTCCCCCTCCTCTAACTCCTTGCATAGGTTCCCATCCCCCTTCCATTTTAGTTTAAACCCTCCCCAATCACTCTAAAAAAAATACTTTCCCTCAGACATCAGTCCCGGTCCTGCCCAGGTGTAACCCTTCCAGTTTGTACAGGCCCCACCTCTCCCAGAACCAGTCCCAACGCCCCAGGAATCGGAAACCCTCTCCCTCCCACATCTCTCCAGCCACGTATATATTCACCAGATATAACCTGCTATCAATAGGATATAGATAGGCTGGAAAATTGGGCGGAGAAATGGCAGATGGAATTTAATCCAGATAAATGCGAAGTGATGCATTTTGGAAGAACTAATGTAGGGGGGAGTTATACAATAAATGGCAGAGCCATCAAGAGTATAGAAACACAGAGGGACCTAGGTGTGCAAGTCCACAAATCCTTGAAGGTGGCAGCACAGGTGGAGAAGGTGGTGAAGAAGGCATATGGTATGCTTGCCTTCATAGGACGGGGTATAGAGTATAAAAGCTGGAGTCTGATGATGCAGCTGTATAGAACGCTGGTTAGGCCACATTTGGAGTACTGCGTCCAGTTCTGGTCGCCGCACTACCAGTAGGACGTGGAGGCTTTAGAGAGAGTGCAGAGAAGGTTTACCAGGATGTTGCCTGGTATGGAGGGTCTTAGCTATGAGGAGAGATTGGGTAAACTGGGCTTGTTCTCTCTGGAAAGACGGAAAATGAGGGGAGACCTAATAGAGGTGTACAAAATTATGAAGGGTATAGATAGGGTGAACAGTGGGAAGCTTTTTCCCAGGTCGGAGGTGACGATCACGAGGGATCACGGGCTCAAGGTGAGAGGGGCGAGGTATAACTCAGATATCAGAGGGACGTTTTTTACACAGAGGGTGGTGGGGGCCTGGAATGCGCTGCCAAGTAGGGTGGTGGAGGCAGACACGCTGACATCGTTTAAGACTTACCTGGATAGTCACATGAGCAGCCTGGGAATGGAGGGATACAAATGATTGGTCTAGTTGGACCAAGGAGCGGCACAGGCTTGGAGGGCCGAAGGGCCTGTTTCCTGTGCTGTACTGTTCTTTGTTCTTTGTTCTATTCAAGGCTATGGGCCAATGCTGGAAATTTAGAGTAGTTTTGACAGTGCAGACTCGATGGGCCGAAGGGCCTCTTCTTATGATTCTATTGATTGGAGCGGTTGGGACTGTTTGCCTTGGAGAGAAGAAGGCAAAGAGGAGATCTGATCGAGATGTTCAAAATCCTGAGCGGGCTGGACAGAGTCGATCGGGAGAAACTGTTCCCCCTCATAAAAGGATCGAGAACGAGAGGGCACAGATTTAAAGTGATTTACAAAAAAAGTAAATGTGATTTGAGAAAAACCTTTTTCACCCAGCGAGTGGTCGGGGTCCAGAATGCGCTGCCTGGGAGTGTGGTGGAGGCAGCTTCAATCGAGGCTTTCAAGGGGGGCATGAGATGATTATTTGAATAGAAACAATGTGCATGGAGACGGGGAAAAGGCAGCAGAATGGCACTAAGCCATAATGCACATTTAGAGAGCTGGTGCTGACACGATGGGCTGAATGGCCTCCTCTGCACCGTAACAATTTGGTGATTCGTTAAAGCGATACATATGGTGGGATTTTCCTGCCAGCGGGATCTTCCATTCCCACCGAGGGTGCACCCCCGCCATGGAGAAGCCTGTGGAATCATTGGCAAATCCCATTGAGAGAAGATTCTGCCACCGACCAATGGCAGGCTGCCTCCTCTCCCCGAAAGACATGCTGCGGATGGTGGGGGGAGGAGTGGGGGGAGAGGGGGAGGGCGGTGCCAGATATCCTATCCAATATTTCATATAGAAAACGGAATCTGGAGCCTGGAATAACAGGAATGTTGAAAACTATTGCAAACTCCTGCTCAAGAACCCAGCCCTTGTTTCCAATCACCCCCACCCCTCTCCCCACTGTGCACCATTTCCCAATCCCCCTCCCACCCGATTGTTCCTTACCCCTCACCCAACCGTGCACCTCTCTCTCAATCCCCACCTTTCCGCCTCCTTCCCTCTGCCCCCACCCAGCCCAGGATCTCCTCTGGACTGCCGGCTGCCCCGCAGACCAGCCTCAGGTGAACGGGGCCCAGTGTGGGGTGTGCCAGCGTCCAACACAGCACCCCCCGGTTCACTGGGACAGGGTCTTTCTGAAGCCTCTATATTAAAGTCTCCACCCACCTCTCACCCAGAATGTTGTGCTGGGAGCTGAGGGGAGTGAAAGTGGGAATCAAATCCAGGAAAAGGAGAGAGTGAGGCCTCCAAGCTGGGCCATTCTTGGTGTCTCCTGGACAGTGGGCTACACTAGGTTTGGCCTGGGGGGTGAGGGCAGGAGGCTACACTAGGTTTGGCCTGGGGGGGTGAGGGCAGGGGCTACACTAGGTTTGGCCTGGGGGGTGAGGGCAGGAGGCTACACTAGGTTTGGCCTGGGGGGTGAGGGCAGGAGGCTACACTAGGTTTGGCCTGGGGGGTGAGGGCAGGGGGTTTCACACCATCGGGAATGAGGAGATGTCACAATCTGGGCAGCGAATGGGAGCCACTCCAAAATCTCCTCGTCGCTGTAGTTGGGCTGTGCAGCTGAATTCATTAATTTCCCGGTTACAAATGGTTCCTGTGGAATTAGATGGGAGCTGACACATGGGATGAGGCCGGGAATGCAGATGTGCTGCTTCCTCTCTGCTGCTTGTTACGCACCCGCCTCAAGCCCTTCCCTTTATTGCTGCTGTTGACTTGCTATCAATAAAAATGCTGCAATAACTTTACTTTAACCCTTCATATTTTTCTGCTCTCAAAGTTTGCAGCTGGTTCATTTGTGTGACTATTTTAATGTGTTAGATAAACATTCAGCCAAACTGGTCCTTACTGGGTTATTTATGCTGCACACCTCCCCCCCTCTCCCCCCCCCCCCCCCCCCCCCCCGCCACCCGCACCGCTCAGCCCAGTCTATCAACCTATCCTTCTATTCCTTTCTCTCTCACGCTTATCTATGTGAGAGGTCTTGTGGTGCAGTGGGTTAGTGTCCCTGCCTCTGAGCCAGAAGCTCTGGGTTCGAGTCCCACCTCAGGACAGGGCGGCACGGTAGCACAGTGGTTAGCACTGCTGCTTCACAGCTCCAGGGACCTGGGTTCGATTCCAGGCTCGGGTCACTGTCTGTGTGGAGTTTGCACATTCTCCTCGTGTCTGCGTGTGTTTCCTCCGGATGCTCCGTTTTCCTCCCACAGTCCAAAGATGTGCGGGTTAGGTTGATTGGCCATGCTAAAATTGCCCTTAGTGTCCTGGGATGCGTAGGTTAGAGGGATTAATGGATAAATATTTAGGGATATGGGGATAGAGCCTGGATGGGATTGTGGTCGGTGCAGACTCGATGGGCCGAATGGTCTCTCTCTGTGCTGTAGGGTTGCTAAGTTTGTTTCTAAGTTTCTAAGGACTTGATGTCCATTGGAAGATGCGTTCATGACATGGCCAAACAGGGTTGAGTGTCAACCTACAAACCCTTCCAAACACACACCAATGGCAGAGATTCTGAGTCAGACCTGATGGAAAGAATGTTGGAGCCTCTACCATCACACATGAAATAGAAACAGGAGTTGGCCACCAGTCCCTTCATGCCTGCCCCGCCATGCAGTACCAGCATGGCTGATCTATGTCGGCCTCAGCTCCTTTTCTGTGCCACTTCCCCATTGCCCTCTATCCCTCAATCTATCAAATATTTATCCACCTCCATTTTAAATACTTCTAATGATCCAACCTCCAGCACCCTTTGGGGCAGAGAATTCCAGAGATTCACTACCCTCTGCAAGAAGAAATTTTTACGCACCTCAGTTTGAAATGACCGGCCCTTTATCTTGTCGCCATGTCCCCCGTGTTCAAGACTCTCCCACTCGTGAAACCATTTACCCTGTAAAGCCACCTTGGGATCTTATGTGTTTGAATAAGGTCGTGCATGCAAATTCACTGAGGGGAGAGTGAGGGAGACCAACTCAAAACTCACTCAGCCAGAAACAATGGCTGAATTTGTCCTTTGTGAACTCAGGGAGGCCCTTACTCTCCATGTTAGAATCTGTTCACTCAGCAGGGGGTGAACCAGTGGCTCTGCTCTGTCCGGGGTTTGTGTGGGGGAACTGAGAATAACGTCCTAGCCCATTGCCCCCGCCCCCCCCCCGACCCTCCCCAAATTGATCTTTGACTGGTTTGATGCGGTCTTCTGAAGCCGGTGTGAATGGGCCAGAAAGCTGCGATTGCTTCACTCACATGGTACTCAGTGTCTTGTTTTCCTCCACAGATCACCCTCACTTGAATAACGCAGCCGTTACCTCACCAAATATCTCGCAGATGGGACCATCTCACCCACACAACATCTTACAGCGGATGGCCTCCGCTCCGCTCCTCCCCAGGGTCAGGACTACAGTAAATATGCCACCCTCAAGGCGGTGGGTAAGTAGAGATTGAGAAACACCATCTGCCAACCCCACAATAATCCGCCTAATTTCCCTCAGGCTATGGATCTCTCAGGAGCCAGGACCCCCACTCCCCGAACAGGTGCTCAGGGCTGGGAAATCCCCTGGATCACCACACTCATCGCAGCTCCAGGGGAAGGGTGGAGGGCGGGGGGGAGGGGGGGGGGGCGTGGAGAATGGACTCAGCAACCCCACTCCCCCCTCTACTGGACACAGACTGGAGGTGGCTACCGGGGCAAATGGGTGGTGAGGTGGGCTATTTTAAAGGCCCATTTTGGCTTTTGGCTCTTTGGAGATTTATTCCAGTCGCTTTGTTAAATATTAGGCCCTCAAGGCCTCACCTCCCCAACTACTCCCCATGCCTGTATATGCCAGCCCATGCCACTCACTCCCATGGCCCCTTATATCCCCCATGCCAACTTCATGCCAACCCATGACCCTACCTACCACACTGTACCCTCACTCCTTCCAGGCCAACTCACCCAGTATCCAAAGCAGGCAAACCTCAGGAGCCATGCTGATATGAAATAAAATAAAGTTCTAAATATCTACTAGACTTCACTGTGATAATGATAGGTTGTGGAAGCAATCAAGCAGTAATAGTTCCATAATGATCGCATTTAGGGTTACATTATCAAACAGCTATTGAAACTGCAAGCATCCCTCACACAGTTTAGACTGTATATTTTTTCAGCTTTAAAAGGGCAGGGGATTTAAATAACTTGACAACTCCATCAACTTTATCCACTCCTTACGAGCATTTACATGTACCCTAAAAGATTCTGACTCTCACACTGTGGGATAAGACCCACATTCCAGTGAAAATGGGGTCTGTTTGAACTCAGTGCGGAGTTCGAATGGTCCTCCTAAGTTTAGGTTTCCCCATGTGTGAATCATATCCTGCCTCCGTTCCCAATGAAAACAAGACCTGTTGGAAATGGGGGGCGGGATGTGCAAGATCCAGGTCCCCAGCACCAATACAGACACATGGTGGAGTCTCCATGGAAACCTGGCCATGGTGGACCACAGTAAACTGACAACTGCCATCTCAGGGTGGTCCCGGGCAGATCACCCCACACCTCAGGTCACCTGACCTGTTCCCTTAAAGGGGCCACGCACCAACATACATAACAAATTAGTTTCAGTCAACCTCTGAGATCATTCAGGAGGAGCTAAGTGCACATGTATGAGGATGAATAAATGTACATGTAGGGGTATCTAAGTGTACATATATGTGTCTTTCTAAGTGTACATTTGTGAGTGTGCTTAAATGTATATGTGTGAGCATGTCTAAGTATACATATATGAATGTGTATGTCCAAGAGTACATATGTCAATGTCTGTCTGAGTGCACCATAAGAAATAGGAACTGTAGGAGGCCGTTCAGCCCCTCGAGCCTGTTACTCCATTGAATAGAATCATAGCTGATCCGACATTCCTCACGTCCACTTTCCTGCTCTTTCCCCATTACCCTTGATTCCCTTACTGATCAAAAATCTATCTCAGCCTTAAACATACACAAGGACTCTGCCCCCCACAGCTCTCTGTGGCAAGGAGTTCCAAAGACTCACAACCCTCTGAGAGAAGAAATTCCTCCTCATCTCAGTCTTAAATTGGGGCTCCTTTATTCTCAGACTGTTCCCTCTGGTCCCAGACTCTCCCATCAGGGGAAACACCCCCTCAGCATTTACCCTGTCAAAGCCCCATTCGAATCCTCTAGGTTTCAATGAGATCACCTCTCATTCTTCTAAATTCCAATGGGTCGAGTCCCAACCTGTTTAACCTTTCCTCATAAGACAATCCCTCCATACCGGGATCATCCCAGTGAACCTTCTCTGAATGGCCTCCAATGGAATAATGTCTTTCCTTAAATAAGGGAACTAAAGCTGCTCCCAGTGCTCCAGATGTGGTCTCACCAGTACCTTGTACAGCTGCAGCAAGACTTCCCGACTCTTATAGCCTAATCCTGCTATCTCCCCATAACCTTTGATCCCATTCGCCCCAAGTGCTATATCCAGCCGCCTCTTGAATACATTCAATGTTTTGGCATCAACTACTTCCTGTGGTAATGAATTCCACAGGCTCACCACTCTTTGGGTGAAGAAATGTCTCCTCATCTCCATCCTAAATGGTCTACCCTGAATCCTCAGATTGTGACTCCTGGTTCTGGACTCCCCCACCATCAGGAACATCCTCCCTGCATCTACCCTGCCTAGTCCTGTTAGAATTTTAAAAGCCTCTATGAGATTCCCCCCTCATTCATCTGAACTCCAGCAAAAACAATCCTAATCTTGTTAATCTCCCCTCATACATCAGTCCCGCTATCCCCGGAATCAGCCTGGTAAACCTTCGCTGCATTCCCTCGAGAGCAAGAACATCCTTCCTCAGAAAGGAGACCAAAACTGCACACAATACTCTAGGTGTGGCCTCACCAAGGCCCTGTATAATTGTAACAACACATCCCTGCTCCTGTACTCGAAACCTCTCGCAATGAAGGCCAACATACCATTTGCCTTCTTTACCGCCTGCTGCACCTGCATGCTTACCTTCAGCGACTGGTGCACAAGGACACCCAGGTCCCGCTGCACACTCCCCTCTCCCAATTTACAGCCATTCAGGTAGTAATCTGCCTTCTTGTTTTTGCTTCCAAAGTGAATAACCTCACATTTATCCAAATTATACTGCATCTGCCATTGATTTGTCCACTCACCCAACCTGTCCAGATCATTCTGAAGGATCTCTGCATCCTCGTCACAGTTCACCCTCCCACCCAACTTGGTATCATCTGCAAACTTTGAGATGTTACATTTTGTTCCCTCATCCAAATCATTAATATATATTGTGAATATCTGGGGTCCCAGCACCGATCCCTGTGGCACCCCACTAGTTACTGCCTGCCAATTTGAAAAGCAACCATTAATTCCTACTCTTTATTTCCTCTCTGCCAACCAGTTTTCTATCCATCTCAGTACACTTCCCCCAATCCCATGTGCTATCGTACCTGCTCCCACCACCTCCCCAGGCAGCGCGTTCCAGACATTCACCACCCTCTATGTAAAAGACTTGCCTCGCACATCTCCTCTAAACTTTCCCCACACACCTTAAACCCATGTCCCCTAGTACTTGACTTTTCTACCCTAGGAAAGAGATTTGACTATCCACTCTGTCCATGCCACTCATAATCTTATAAGCCTCTATCAGGTCACCCCTCAACCTCCGTCATTCCAGTGAGAGCAGACCGAGTTCATCCAATGCTAGACAGAACCAGATCATTCGCAACCTGTGTCACATCTGACCCCAAGGTAAAGTTCTAACCTCGGATTTACCCCATCACTAAAACCATCTATTTCCACCTCTGTACCGTCACCTGACTTCAACCCATCTCAGCTCATCTGCTGCTGAAGACCTCCCTCATCCATGCCTACATTCCCTCTCCCGGGCCTGACCATCCCAGCACACACCTGTCTGGGTCAGCCATATTCTATCCTTTATAAACCTGAGCTCATCCAAAACCCTGCTCCCTGTATCCTTCCTCACACTAAGTCCCATTGCTCCTTACCCCCTGCGCTCGCTGACACACACTGGCTCCCAGTCAAGATACGTCTTGATCTTAAAAAATTCTCATTCTTGTTTTCAAATCCCTCCATGGCCTCGCCCATCCCTTTACCTGTCACCTCCTCCTGTCCCACAACCCTCTGAGGTATCCGTGCTCCTCGGATTCTGGCCTCTTATACATTCCTAATCGTGATCGCTCTCCCATTGGCGACCGTGAGCCCTGGAATTTCCTTGCTATACCTCTCTGTCTCACTTCCCTCCTCTGACTCACTTTCCTGATAAGGCCTGGTGCGGTTCTGAAACTAGTTTTTGCTTCATAATGCTTTTGTGAATCGCCTTGGGGCCTCTCATTGTGTTAAAGGTGCTATACACATTCAAGTTGTTATATGGTTTCAGAGGCAATGGCATTGTTTGATTCTGAGTTGTTCTGATTGAGGCTAGATATAACATTACAGAGGTGCAAAACCCGATGGTTTTTAGGTTGACTGACGATAACTTGCGCTTTCTGGGGTGAGAGTCAATTCTAATTTCTGACATCACAATGAGTGATTAGGAGGAAGCAGCAACTGAAACTCAGGGGCATGTCGCAGTGTCGCCAGCCGACCCCTCGAGAGACGTTCCCTGCTGGGTTGCCATTGCGCTTGGGGGCATTCCTGGAGGATTCGTCACATGACTTCCTTCCTCCACTCAGTCAGCCATTTCTCACTGAGCCTCCCCAAGTCATTTGGAGAATTTTAAAAAATCATTACCCCATACTTTTATGAGTGTGTCTGACAAAGTGCACATGTATGAGTGTGTCTGAGTGAACATGTAGGAATGTGTCTGTCCATGCGGACACATATGTGTGTCTGTCTAAATGTTCATGCATAAGTATGTCTGATAAAGTGAACATGTAGGAATGTGTCTGTCCAAGTGAACATGTGTGTGTGTCCGTCTAAATGTTCATGCATGAGTGAGCATGAATAAATGTACATGCAGGAGTATCTAAGTGTACATATATGTGTCTTTCTAAGTGTACATATATGAGTGTGCTTAAATGTATATGTGTGAGCATGTCTAAGTATACATATATGAATGTGTATGTCCAAGAGTACATATGTCAATGTCTGTCTGAGTGCACCATAAGAAATAGGAACTGTAGGAGGCCGTTCAGCCCCTCGAGCCTGTTACTCCATTGAATAGAATCATAGCTGATCCGACATTCCTCACGTCCACTTTCCTGCTCTTTCCCCATTACCCTTGATTCCCTTACTGATCAAAAATCTATCTCAGCCTTAAACATACACAAGGACTCTGCCCCCCACAGCTCTCTGTGGCAAGGAGTTCCAAAGACTGACAACTCTCTGAGAGAAGAAATTCCTCCTCATCTCAGTCTTAAATTGGGGCCCCTTTATTCTCAGACTGTTCCCTCTGGTCCCAGACTCTCCCATCAGGGGAAACACCCCCTCAGCATTTACCCTGTCAAAGCCCCATTCGAATCCTCTAGGTTTCAATGAGATCACCTCTCATTCTTCTAAATTCCAATGGGTCGAGTCCCAACCTGTTTAACCTTTCCTCATAAGACAATCCCTCCATACCGGGATCATCCCAGTGAACCTTCTCTGAACGGCCTCCAATGGAATAATATCTTTCCTTAAATAAGGGAACTAAAGCTGCTCCCAGTGCTCCAGATGTGGTCTCACCAGTACTTGTACAGCTGCAGCAAGACTTCCCGACTCTTATAGCCTAATCCTGCTATCTCCCCATAACCTTTGATCCCATTCGCCCCAAGTGCTATATCCAGCCGCCTCTTGAATACATTCAATGTTTTGGCATTAACTACTTCCTGTGGTAATGAATTCCACAGGCTCACCACTCTTTGGGTGAAGAAATGTCTCCTAATCTCCGTCCTAAATGGTCTACCCTGAATCCTCAGATTGTGACTCCTGGTTCTGGACTCCCCCACCATCAGGAACATCCTCCCTGCATCTACCCTGCCTAGTCCTGTTGGAATTTTAAAAGCCTCTATGAGATTCCCCCCTCATTCATCTGAGCTCCAGCAAAGACAATCCTAATCTTGTTAATCTCTCCTCATACATCAGTCCCGCCATCCCCGGAATCAGCCTGGTAAACCTTCGCTGCATTCCCTCGAGAGCAAGAACATCCTTCCTCAGAAAGGAGACAAAACTGTACACAATACTCTAGGTGTGGCCTCACCAAGGCCCTGTATAATTGCAACAACACATCCCTGCTCCTGTACTCGAAACCTCTCGCAATGAAGGCCAACATACCATTTGCCTTCTTTACCGCCTGCTGCACCTGCATGCTTACCTTCAGCGACTGGTGCACAAGGACACCCAGGTCCCGCTGCACACTCCCCTCTCCCAATTTACAGCCATTCAGGTAGTAATCTGCCTTCTTGTTTTTGCTGCCAAAGTGAATAACCTCACATTTATCCAAATTATACTGCATCTGCCATTGATTTGTCCACTCACGCAACCTGTCCAGATCATTCTGAAGGATCTCTGCATCCTCGTCACAGTTCACCCTCCCACCCAACTTGGTATCATCTGCAAACTTTGAGATGTTACATTTTGTTCCCTCATCCAAGTAATATAAATTGTGAATAGCTGGGGTCCCAGCACTGATCCCACTAGTTACTGCCTGCCAATTTGAAAAGGACCCATTAATTCCTACTCTTTATTTCCTCTCTGCCAACCAGTTTTCTATCCATCTCAATACACTTCCCCCAATCCCATGCGCTTTAATCTTGCACGATAATCTCTTATGCGGGACTTTGTTAAATGCTTTCTGAAAGTCCAAATATTCCACATCGACTGGCTCCCCCTTGTCAACTCCACAAAGTTACATCTTCAAAGAATTCCAACAGATTTGTCAAGCATGATTTCCCCTTCATAAATCCATGCTGACTCTGTCTGATCCTGCCACTGCTTTCTAAATACTCTGCTATAAAGTCCTTGATAACGGATTTGAGAATCTTCCCCACTACCGATGTTAGGCTTTCTGGTCTATGATTCCCTGTTTTCTCCCTACCTCCCTTTTTGAATATTGGAGTGACATTCGCTACCCTCCAATCTGCAGGGACTGTTCCAGAATCTATAGAATCCTGGAAGGTGACCAGCAATGCATCCACTATTTCAAGAGCCACTTCCTTAAGTACTCTGGGATGTAGATTATCAGGCCCTGGGGCTGTATCCGCCTTCAATCCCATCAATTTTCCCAGCACCATTTCTCTACTAATATTGATCTCCCTCAGTTCTTCCCTCTCACTAAACTTTGCATTCGCCAACATTTCTGATATCTGATTTGTGTCCTCTTTTGTGAAAAGGCATGGATATCTTTCCTTTCCCCCTATCCCTTGATCGAGCTATATATATAATTTATTCTTGAAATCATTTTGGCCTCAACTACTTTCTGTGGGAGTGAATTCCACACATTCACCACCCTCTAAGTGAAGAAATTTCACCTCACCTCAGTCCTAAAAGGTTCACCCCTTATCCTACCCCTAGTTCTGAACTCCCCCACCATTGGGAACATTCTTTCTGAATCTATTCTGTTAGAATTTTATAAGTTTCTATGAGATCCCCTCTCACTTTTCTAAACTCCACTGAATATAATCTTAACTCACTTAGATTCTTCTCACATGACAAACCTGCCATCCCAGGAATCAGCCTGGTAAACCTTTGCTGTATTCCCTCAATAGCAAGGACATCCTTCCTCAGATAAGGATACCACAACTGGCACAATACTCCAGGTGTGGCCTCACCAATGCCTTATACAATTGCAGTAAAACATCCCTATCCCTATCCCTATACTCAAATCCTCTCACTATGAAGACCAACATACGATTTGCCTTCTTTACTACCTGCTGTACCTGTGTACTTACTTTCAGCGACTGATGCATGAGGGCTCCAAGGTCTCATTGAGTATCCACCTCTCTCAATTTACACCCATTCAAGTAATAATCTGTCTTCATATTATTGCTACCAAAGTGGATCCTAACCACTCACTGTGTGACCCTGTCTCCACCACACTCTCAGACAGTACATTCCAGATCCTCACCACTCGCTGTGTGAATCTGTCTCCACCACACTCTCAGACAGTACATTCCAGATCCTAACCACTCGCTGTGTGAATCTGTCTCAAACCACACTCTCAGACAGTGCATCCCAGATCCTAACCACTCGCTGTGTGAATCTGTCTCAAACCACACTCTCAGACAGTGCATCCCAGATCCTAACCACTCGCTGTGTAAATCTGTTTCCACCACACTTTCAGACAGTGCATCCCCAATCCTGACCACTCACTGCGTGAATCTGTCTCCACCGCACTCTCAGACAGTGCATTCCCGATCCTAACCACTCGCTGTGTGAATCTGTCTCCACCGCACTCTCAGACAGTGCATTCCCGATCCTAACCACTCGCTGTGTGAATCTGTTTCCACCACACTCTCAGACGGTGCATTCCCGATCCTAATTACTCACTGTGTGAATCTGTCTCCACCACACTCTCAGACAGTACATTCCAGATCCTCACCACTCGCTGTGTGAGAAAGTTTCTCCTCCTGTCTCCATCGCTTCTTGTGCCAGTATCCTCAATCCATGCTGCCTGGCCTCGATCCTTCCACCAATGGGAACAGTTTCTCCCTCTCGACTCTGTCCAGAGCCCTCCTGATTTTGAACACCTCTATTTGTCTGTATTTTCCTGCCCTCTCTGGGGAACACTAAGCCGTATGCATCTCAGGGCCCATATACGTACTAGCGCATGCACATAGATGTACACCTACACATGAGCACACAAACATATACACACAGGGACATTCACACATGCTCACACATATGAACTATTTCTCAATGTTTCCTTTCTCTTACAGCAGAAACTGCTGCAGATGAGTTTTATTCAAAGAGGGACCCGGTGATGGAGCTAGCTCAGCCAGGGACTGCATTCCCAGCATTGGCTCACTATCAGAAGGAGAGGCAGACTGAGGACACCTGTGGCTTTGTGACCTCTACACCAGGGCCGAAAACGAAAGTCAGCAAGATGAACACGCACCCTCTGTTAAACCCCGGCTACAAGGGCTGGGAGCAGTGCCAGCCAGTGGGACGAAGGCACATGCATGCCAGCAAGAGGCAATACAGCATCGAGCACCTACCAGAGATCTTCAGCCCGCCTCCTCACTACAAGCAACCCCAGCGACACCTGTCCACAAACAGCAAGACCGAGGTTACCGGGTAAACGGGCCCACGTCAGGAATTAATTGTTGTAGTAAAGGCCACGACAAAAGGAACAGGAACGGGGGAGGGGGCGGGTTGCCCGGGAGCAAGAGAGCTGGTGCTCAAACTCACTGCGTACCATACAGCCCCCACCCCGCCCCACCGCCCCACCAACCCCAAGCTAACGCCAGACTGAGGGTCTGAGCATGTGTCAGATGTTGCAAACCTGGTCGGCAGTCTGTTTGCGAACTAAAGTGAACTCTCACCCTCTGGGACATGGTGAGGTTGGGCTGGAACAGTTCTGGGGAGTGGATAGGGGCGGGTGGGGGGAGTGGATGGGGGGTCTTTCCACAGACCCCATGAGCCAGTGTGAAACACTGAGGACTCGGGTCCACACATAGAGTCCTGAGCTTGAGGCTGAAGCAAATAGCTGACCACTTGCTCGTAGAAAACCGGATTACTTTTCCTGATGGAGCAATTGTCTGCACCATTCTCCATCAATGCCCTTGCTGCCCTGAATGAAACTCTAACTCTGGAGGTGATGAAGGCCTAGATTAATGTCCCAGATGTCCCATGGGATACTGCTTTCTCAGAGCTCACTGAACACAGCTGGGGACAGTGTAGTCCTCAGGAATTCCCGCCAAAAATCACGTCGGTTACAAATCATCTACAAATCTAACCTTCCCTCACCCATCAACATCTTGTACAGAGTCTCAAATTGTACAAAGGCACAATCTCCAATTATACAGATACAGACTCTCCGCTTGTACAGAGACAGAGTCTCCCCTCATACGGAATCCATCTTTGTACAGAAACAGAGGGTTGGCTGGTAAAATTCTGCCCAGAGTCTCCCCTTGTACACAGACAGAGTCACCCCTTGTAGACAGACAGAGTCACCCCTTGTACACAGACAGAGTCACCCCTTGTAGACAGACAGACTCACCCCTTGTACAGAGTCTGCCCTTGTAAATACACAGAATCTCCCCTTGAACAGAGAGAGTGTCTCCCCTTGTACAGCATCTTCCCTTGTACAGAATCTCCCCTTGTACACAATCACCCCATGTACATAATCTCCCCATGTAAATACACAGAGTCTCCCCTTGTACAGAGTCTCCCCTTGTACAGAGTCTCCCCTTGTACAGAGTCTCCCCTTGTACAGAATCTCCCCATGTAAATACACTGAATCTCCCCTTGTACAGTATCTCCCCTTGTACAGAATCTCCCCTTGTACACAATCTACCCATGTACAGAATCTCCCCATGTAAATACACAGAGTCTCCCATTGTACAGTCTCCCCTTGGACAGAGTCTCCCCTTGTACAGATTCTCCCCTTGTACACAATCTCCCCATGTACAGAATCTCCCCATGTAAATACACAGAATCTCCCCTTGTGCAGATTCTCCCCTTGGACACAATCACCCCATGTACAGAATCTCCCCATGTAAATACACAGAGTCTCCCCTTGTAGAGAGTCTCCCCTTGTAGAGAGTCTCCCCTTGTACAGAATCTCCCCTTGTACAGAATCTCCCCAAGGAAATACACAGAGTCTCCCCTTGCACAGAGTCTCCCTTTGTACAGAATCTACCCTTGTACAGAATTTCCCCATGTACAGAATCTCCCCATGTACAGAATCTCCCCATGTAAATACACAGAGTCTCCCCTTGTACAGAGTCTCCCCTTGTACAGAGTCTCCCCTTGTACAGAATCTCCCCTTGTACAGAATCTCCCCATGTACAGAATGTCCCTTTGTACACAATCTCCCCATGTACAGAATCTCCCCATGTAAATACACAGAGTCTCCCCTTGTACAGAGTCTCCCCTTGTACAGAATCTCCCCTTGTACAGAATCTCCCCTTGTACAGAATCTCCCATTGTACACAATCTCCCCATGTACAGAATCTCCCCGTGTAAATATACAGAATCACCTTTTGTAAATACATACATCTCCCCTTGCACACAGGGAGAGCCTCCCCTTGTACAGAGTTTCCCCTTGTACAGAATCTCCCGTGTACAGAATCTCCCCATGTACAGAATCTCCCCATGTAAATGCACAGAATCTCCCCTTGTACAGAATCTTCCCTTGTACAAAGTCTCCTCTTGTACACAAACTCCCCATGGACAGAATCTCCCCATGTAAATACACAGAGTCTCCCCTTGTACAGAGTCTCCCCTTGTACAGAGTCTCCCCTTGTACAGAATCACCCCTTGTACAGAATCTCCCCATGTAAATACACGGAGTCTCCCCTTGTACAGAGTCTCCCCTTGTACAGAATCTCCCTTTGTACAGAATTTCCCCATGTACAGAATCTCCCCATGTAAATACACAGAGTCTCCCCTTGTAGAGAGTCTCCCCTTGTACAGAATCTCCCCTTGTACAGAATCTCCCCATGTAAATACACAGAGTCTCCCCTTGTAAAGAGTCTCCACTTGTACACAATCTCCCGTTTACAGAATCTCCCCTTGTACAGAATCTCCCCATGTACAGAATGTCCCTTTGTACACAATCTCGCCATGTACAGAATCTCCCCATGTAAATACACAGAGTCTCCCCTTGTACAGAGACTCCCCTTGTACAGAGTCTCCCCTTGTACAGAATCTCCCCTTGTACAGAATCTCCCCATGTAAATACACAGAGTCTCCCCTTGTACAGAGTCTCCCCTTGTACACAGACAGAGTCACCCCTTGTAGACAGACAGAGTCACCCCTTGTACACAGACAGAGTCACCCCTTGTAGACAGACAGACTCACCCCTTGTACAGAGTCTGCCCTTGTAAATACACAGAATCTCCCCTTGAACAGAGAGAGTGTCTCCCCTTGTACAGCATCTTCCCTTGTACAGAATCTCCCCTTGTACACAATCACCCCATGTACAGAATCTCCCCATGTAAATACACAGAGTCTCCCCTTGTACAGAGTCTCCCCTTGTACAGAGTCTCCCCTTGTACAGAGTCTCCCCTTGTACAGAATCTCCCCATGTAAATACACTGAATCTCCCCTTGTACAGTATCTCCCCTTGTACAGAATCTCCCCTTGTACACAATCTACCCATGTACAGAATCTCCCCATGTAAATACACAGAGTCTCCCATTGTACAGTCTCCCCTTGGACAGAGTCTCCCCTTGTACAGATTCTCCCCTTGTACACAATCTCCCCATGTACAGAATCTCCCCATGTAAATACACAGAATCTCCCCTTGTGCAGATTCTCCCCTTGGACACAATCACCCCATGTACAGAATCTCCCCATGTAAATACACAGAGTCTCCCCTTGTAGAGAGTCTCCCCTTGTACAGAATCTCCCCTTGTACAGAATCTCCCCAAGTAAATACACAGAGTCTCCCCTTGTACAGAGTCTCCCTTTGTACAGAATCTACCCTTGTACAGAATTTCCCCATGTACAGAATCTCCCCATGTACAGAATCTCCCCATGTAAATACACAGAGTCTCCCCTTGTACAGAGTCTCCCCTTGTACAGAGTCTCCCCTTGTACAGAATCTCCCCTTGTACAGAATCTCCCCATGTACAGAATGTCCCTTTGTACACAATCTCCCCATGTACAGAATCTCCCCATGTAAATACACAGAGTCTCCCCTTGTACAGAGTCTCCCCTTGTACAGAATCTCCCCTTGTACAGAATCTCCCCTTGTACAGAATCTCCCATTGTACACAATCTCCCCATGTACAGAATCTCCCCGTGTAAATATACAGAATCACCTTTTGTAAATACATACATCTCCCCTTGCACACAGGGAGAGCCTCCCCTTGTACAGAGTTTCCGCTTGTACAGAATCTCCCGTGTACAGAATCTCCCCATGTACAGAATCTCCCCATGTAAATGCACAGAATCTCCCCTTGTACAGAATCTTCCCTTGTACAAAGTCTCCTCTTGTACACAAACTCCCCATGGACAGAATCTCCCCATGTAAATACACAGAGTCTCCCCTTGTACAGAGTCTCCCCTTGTACAGAGTCTCCCCTTGTACAGAATCACCCCTTGTACAGAATCTCCCCATGTAAATACACGGAGTCTCCCCTTGTACAGAGTCTCCCCTTGTACAGAATCTCCCTTTGTACAGAATTTCCCCATGTACAGAATCTCCCCATGTAAATACACAGAGTCTCCCCTTGTAGAGAGTCTCCCCTTGTACAGAATCTCCCCTTGTCCAGAATCTCCCCATGTAAATACACAGAGTCTCCCCTTGTAAAGAGTCTCCACTTGTACACAATCTCCCGTTTACAGAATCTCCCCTTGTACAGAATCTCCCCATGTACAGAATGTCCCTTTGTACACAATCTCGCCATGTACAGAATCTCCCCATGTAAATACACAGAGTCTCCCCTTGTACAGAGACTCCCCTTGTACAGAGTCTCCCCTTGTACAGAATCTCCCCTTGTACAGAATCTCCCCATGTAAATACATAGAGTCTCCCCTTGTACAGAGTCTCCCCTTGTACAGAATCTCCCCTTGTACAGAATTTCCCCTTGTACAGAATCTCCCCATGTACAGAATCTCCCCATGTAAATACACTGAATCTCCCCTTGTACAGTATCTCCCCTTGTGCAGAATCTCCCCTTGTACACAATCTACCCATGTACAGAATCTCCCCATGTAAATAGACAGAGTCTCCCCTTGTGCAGAATCTCCCCTTGTACCCAATCACCCCATGTACAGAATCTCCCCATGTAAATACACAGAGTCTCCCCTGGTAGAGAGTCTCCCCTTGTACAGAATCTCCCCTTGTACAGAATCTCCCCATGTAAATACACAGAGTCTCCCCTTGTCCAGAGTCTCCCCTTGTACAGAATCTCCCCTTGTACAGAATCTCCCCTTGTACAGAATCTCCCCTTGTACACAATCTCCCCATGTACAGAATCTCCCCATGTAAATACACAGATTCTCCCCTTGTGCAGAATCTCCCCTTGTACACATTCAGCCCATGTACAGAATCTCCCCATGTAAATACACAGAGTCTCCCCTTGTACAGACTCTCCCCTTTTACAGAATCTCCCCTTGTACAGAATTTCCCCATGTAAATACACTGAATCTCCCCTTGTACAGAAGCTCCCCTTGTACACAATCTCCCCATGTACAGAATCTCCCCATGTAAATACACATAATCTCCCCTTGTACAGAGTCTCCCCTTGTACAGAATCTCCCTTTGTACAGAATCTCCCCTTGTGCACAATCTCCCCATGTACAGAATCTCCCCATGTAAATACACACAGTCTCCCCTTGTACAGGCTCTCCCCTTTTACAGAATCTCCCCTTGTACAGAATTTCCCCATGTAAATACACTGAATCTCCCCTTGTACAGAAGCTCCCCTTGAACACAATCTCCCCATGTACAGAATCTCCCCATGTAAATACACATAATCTCCCCTTGTACAGAGTCTCCCCTTGTACAGAATCTCCCTTTGTACAGAATCTCCCCTTGTGCACAATCTCCCCATGTACAGAATCTCCCCATGTAAATAAACAGAGTCTCCCCTTGTACAGAATCTCGCCTTGTACACAATCTCCCCTTGTTCACAATCTCCCCATGTACAGAATCTCCCCATGTAAATACACAGAGTCTCCCCTTGTACAGAGTCTCCCCTTGTACAGAGTCTCCCCTTGTACAGAGTCTCCCCTTGTACAGAATCTCCCCTTGTACAGAATCTCCCCATGTAAATACACAGAGTCTCCCCTTGTACAGAGTCTCCCCTTGTACAGTATCTCCCCTTGTACAGAATCTCCCCTTGTACACAATCTACCCATGGACAGAATCTCCCCATGTAAATACACAGAGTCTCCCCTTGTACAGAGTCTCCCCTTGTACAGATTCTCCCCTTGTACACAATCTCCCCATGTACAGAATCTCCCCATGTAAATACACAGAATCTCCCCTTGTGCAGATTCTCCCCTTGTACACAATCTACCCGTGTACAGAATCTCCCCATGTAAATACACAGAGTCTCCCCTTGAACAGAGTCTCCCCTTGAACAGAGTCTCCCCTGGAACAGAGTCTCCCCTTGCACAGAATCTCCCCTTGTACAGAATGTCCCCTTGTACACAATCTCCAAATGTACAGAATCTCCCCATGTAAATACACAGAGTCTCCCCTTGTACAGAGACTCCCCTTGTACAGAGTCTCCCCTTGTACAGAATCTCCCCTTGTACAGAGTCTCCCCTTGTGCAGAATCTCCCCGTACAGAATCTCCCCTTGTAAACAATCTCCCCATGTACAGAATCTCCCCATGTAAATACACAGAGTCTCCCCTTGTACAGAGACTCCCCTTGTACAGAGTCTCCCCTTGTACAGAATCTCCCCTTGTACAGAATCTCCCCATGTAAATACACAGAGTCTCCCCTTGTCCAGAGTCTCCCCTTGTACAGAATCTCCCCTTGTACAGAATTTCCCCCTGTACAGAATCTCCCCATGTACAGAATCTCCCCATGTAAATACACTGAATCTCCCCTTGTACAGTATCTCCCCTTGTGCAGAATCTCCCCTTGTACACAATCTACCCATATACAGAATCTCCCCATGTAAATACACAGAGTCTCCCCTTGTACAGAGTCTCCCCTTGTACAGAGTCTCCCCTTGTACAGAATCTCCCCTTGTACACAATCTCCCCATGTACAGAATCTCCCCATGTAAATAGACAGAATCTCCCCTTGTGCAGAATCTCCCCTTGTACCCAATCACCCCATGTACAGAATCTCCCCATGTAAATACACAGAGTCTCCCCTGGTAGAGAGTCTCCCCTTGTACAGAATCTCCCCTTGTACAGAATCTCCCCATGTAAATACACAGAGTCTCCCCTTGTTCAGAGTCTCCCCTTGTACAGAATCTCCCCTTGTACAGAATCTCCCCTTGTACAGAATCTCCCCTTGTACACAATCTCCCCATGTACAGAATCTCCCCATGTAAATACACAGATTCTCCCCTTGTGCAGATTCTCCCCTTGTACACATTCAGCCCATGTACAGAATCTCCCCATGTAAATACACAGAGTCTCCCCTTGTACAGACTCTCCCCTTTTACAGAATCTCCCCTTGTACAGAATTTCCCCATGTAAATACACTGAATCTCCCCTTGTACAGAAGCTCCCCTTGTACACAATCTCCCCATGTACAGAATCTCCCCATGTAAATACACATAATCTCCCCTTGTACAGAGTCTCCCCTTGTACAGAATCTCCCTTTGTACAGAATCTCCCCTTGTGCACAATCTCCCCATGTACAGAATCTCCCCATGTAAATACACAGTCTCCCCTTGTACAGAATCTCGCCTTGTACACAATCTCCCCTTGTTCACAATCTCCCCATGTACAGAATCTCCCCATGTAAATATACAGAGTCTCCCCTTGTACAGAGTCTCCCCTTGTACAGAGTCTCCCCTTGTACAGAGTCTCCCCTTGTACAGAGTCTCCCCTTGTACAGAATCTCCCCTTGTACAGAATCTCCCCATGTAAATACACAGAGTCTCCCCTTGTACAGAGTCTCCCCTTGTACAGAATCTCCCCTTGTACAGAATCACCCCTTGTACACAATCTCCCCATGTACAGAATCTCCCCATGTAAATACACAGAGTCTCGCCTTGTACAGACTCTCCCCTTTTACAGAATCTCCCCTTGTACAGAATATCCCCATGTAAGTACACTGAATCTCCCCTTGTACAGAAGCTCCCCTTGTACACAATCTCCCCATGTACAGAATCTCCCCATGTAAATACACATAATCTCCCCTTGTACAGAGTCTCCCCTTGTACAGAATCTCCCTTTGTACAGAATCTCCCCTTGTGCACAATCTCCCCATGTACAGAATCTCCCCATGTAAATACACAGAGTCTCCCCTTGTACAGAATCTCGCCTTGTACACAATCTCCCCTTGTTCACAATCTCCCCATGTACAGAATCTCCCCATGTAAATACACAGAGTCTCCCCTTGTACAGAGTCTCCCCTTGTACAGAGTCTCCCCTTGTACAGAATCTCCCCTTGTACAGAATCTCCCCATGTAAATACACAGAGTCTCCCCTTGTACAGAGTCTCCCCTTGTACAGAGTCTCCCCTTGTACAGTATCTCCCCTTGTACACAATCTACCCATGTACAGAATCTCCCCATGTAAATACACAGAGTCTCCCCTTGTACAGAGTCTCCCCTTGTACAGAGTCTCCCCTTGTACAGATTCTCCCCTTGGACACAATCTCCCCATGTACAGAATCTCCCCATGTAAATACACAGAATCTCCCCTTGTGCAGATTCTCCCCTTGTACACAATCTACCCATGTACAGAATCTCCCCATGTAAATACACAGAGTCTCCCCTTGAACAGAGTCTCCCCTTGAACAGAGTCTCCCCTTGTACAGAATCTCCCCTTGTACAGAATGTCCCCTTGTACACAATCTCCCCATGTACAGAATCTCCCCATGTAAATACACAGAATCTCCTCTTGTAAATACACAAATCTCCCCTTGCACACAGGGAGAGTCTCCCCTTGTACAGAGTCTCCCCTTGTACAGAGTCTCCCCTTGTACAGAATCTCCCCTGTACAGAATCTCCCCTTGTACACAATCTCCCCATGTACAGAATCTCCCCATGTAAATACACAGAATCTCCTCTTGTAAATACACAAATCTCCCCTTGCACACAGGGGGAGTCTCCCCTTGTACAGAGTCTCCCCTTGTACAGAGTCTACCCTTGTACAGAATCTCCCCTGTACAGAATCTCCCCTTGTACCCAATCTCCCCATGTACAGAATCTCCCCATGTAAATACACAGAGTCTCCCCTTGTACAGAATCTCGCCTTGTACACAATCGCCCCTTGTTCACAATCTCCCCATGTACAGAACCTCCCCATGTAAATACACAGAGTCTCCCCTTGTACAGAGTCTCCCCTTGTACAGAGTCTCCCCTTGTACAGAATCTCCCCTTGTACAGAATCTCCCCATGTAAATACACAGAGTCTCCCCTTGTACAGAGTCTCCCCTTGTACAGAATCTCCCCTTGTACAGAATTTCCACATGTACAGAATCTCCCCATGTACAGAATCTCCCCATGTAAATACACTGAATCTCCCCTTGTACAGTATCTCCCCTTGTACAGAATCTCCCCTTGTACACAGTCTACCAATGTACAGAATCTCCCCATGGAAATACACAGAGTCTCCCCTTGTACAGAGTCTCCCCTTGTACAGAGTCTGCCCTTGTACAGAGTCTCCCCTTGTACAGATTCTCCCCTTGTCCACAATCTCCCCATGTACAGAATCTCCCCATGTAAATACACAGAATCTCCCCTTGTGCAGATTCTCCCCTTGTACACAATCACCCCATGTACAGAATCTCCCCATGTAAATACACAGAGTCTCCCCTTGTAGACAGTCTCCCCTTGTACAGAATCTCCCCTTGTACAGAATCTCCCCAAGTAAATACACAGAGTCTCCCCTTGTACAGAGTCTCCCTTTGTACAGAATCTCCCCTTGTACAGAATTTCCCCATGTACAGAATCTCCCCATGTACAGAATCTCCCCATGTAAATACACAGAGTCTCCCCTTGTACAGAATCTCCCCTTGTACAGAATCTCCCCATTTACAGAAACTCCCATGTAAATACACAGAGACTCCCCTTGTACAGAGTCTCCCCCTGTACAGAGTCTCCCCTTGTACAGAGTCTCCCCTTGTACAGAATCTCCCCTTGTACAGTATCTCCCCTTGTACAGAATCTCCCATTGTACACAATCTCCCCATGTACAGAATCCACCCATGTAAATACACAGAGACTCCCCTTGTACAGAGTCTCCCCTTGTACAGAGTCTCCCCTTTTACAGAATCTCCCCTTGTACAGAATCTCCCCTTGTACACAATATCCCCATGTACAGAATCTCCCCATGTAAATACACAGAATCTCCCCTTGTGCAGAATCTCCCCTTGTACACAATCACCCCATGTACAGAATCTCCCCATGTAAATACACAGAGTCTCCCCTTGGAGAGTCTCCCCTTGTACAGAATCTCCCCTTGTACAGAATATCCCCATGTAAATACACAGAATCTCCCCTTGTACAGAGTCTCCCTTTGTACAGAATATCCCCTTGTACAGAATTTCCCCATGTACAGAATCTCCCCACGTACAGAATCTCCCCATGTAAATACACTGTATCTCCCCTTGTACAGAATCTCCCCTTGTCCAGAATCTCCCCTTGTCCACATTCTCCCCATGTACAGAATCTCCAATGTAAATACACAGAGTCTCCCCTTGTACAGAGTCTCCCCTTGTACAGAGTCTCCCCTTGTACAGAGTCTCCCCTTGTACAGAGTCTCCCCTTGTACAGAATCTCCCCTTGTACAGAATCTCCCCATGTAAATACACAGAGTCTCCCCTTGTACAGAATCTCCCCTTGTACAGAATCTCCCCATGTACAGAATATCCCCTTGTTCACAATCAGCCCATGGACAGAATCTCCCCATGTAAATACACAGAGTCTCCCCTTGTACAGAGTCTCCCCTTGTACAGAGTCTCCCCTTTTACAGAATCTCCCCTTGTACAGGATTTCCCCATGTAAATACACTGAATCTGCCATTGTACAGAAGCTTCCCTGTACACAATCTCCCCATGTACAGAATCTCCCCATGTAAATACACATAATCTCCCCTTGTACAGAGTCTCCCCTTGTACAGAATCTCCCTTTGTACAGAATCTCCCCTTGTGCACAACCTGTCCTTGTACAGAATCTCCCCATGTAAATACACAGAGTCTCCCCTTGTACAGAGTCTCCCCTTGTGCAGAATCTCCCCTTGTCCAGAATTTCCCCTTGTACAGAATCTCCCCATGTAAATACACTGAATCTCCCCTTGTACAGTATCTCCCCTTGTACAGAATCTCCCCTTGTACACAATCTACCCATGTACAGAATCTCCCCATGTAAATACACAGAGTCTCCCCTTGTACAGAGTCTCCCCTTGTACAGAGTCTCCCCTTGTACAGATTCTCCCCTTGTACACAATCTCCCCATGTACAGAATCTCCCCATGTAAATACACAGAGTCTCCCCGTGTAGAGAGTCTCCCCTTGTACAGAATCTCCCCTTGTACAGAATCTCCCCATGTAAATACACAGAGTCTCCCCTTGTACAGAGTCTCCCTTTGTACAGAATCTCCCCTTGTACAGAATTTCCCCATGTACAGAATCTCCCCATGTACAGAATCTCCCCATGTAAATATACAGAATCGCCTTTTGTAAATACATACATCTCCCCTTGCACACAGGGAGAGCCTCCCCTTGTACAGAGTTTCCCCTTGTACAGAATCTCCCGTGTACAGAATCTCCCCATGTACAGAATCTCCCCATGTAAATACACAGAATCTCCCCTTGTGCAGATTCTCCCCTTGTACACAATCACCCCATGTACAGAATCTCCCCATGTAAATACAAAGAGTCTCCCCTTGTACAGAGTCTCCCCTTGTACAGAATCTCCCCTTGTACAGAATCTCCCCATGTACAGAATGTCCCTTTGTACACAATCTCCCCATGTACAGAATCTCCCCATGTAAATACACAGAGTCTCCCCTTGTACAGAGTCTCCCCTTGTACAGAGTCTCCCCTTGTACAGAATCTCCCCTTGTACAGAATCTCCCCTTGTACAGAATCTCCCATTGTACACAATCTCCCCATGTACAGAATCTCCCCGTGTAAATATACAGAATCACCTTTTGTAAATACATACATCTCCCCCTGCACACAGGGAGAGCCTCCCCTTGTACAGAGTTTCCCCTTGTACAGAATCTCCCGTGTACAGAATCTCCCCATGTACAGAATCTCCCCATGTAAATGCACAGAATCTCCCCTTGTACAGAATCTTCCCTTGTACAAAGTCTCCTCTTGTACACAAACTCCCCATGTACAGAATCTCCCCATGTAAATACACAGAGTCTCCCCTTGTACAGAGTCTCCCCTTGTACAGAGTCTCCCCTTGTACAGAATCTCCCCTTGTACAGAATCTCCCCATGTAAATACACAGAGTCTCCCCTTGTACAGAGTCTCCCCTTGTACAGAATCTCCCTTTGTACAGAATTTCCCCATGTACAGAATCTCCCCATGTAAATACACAGAGTCTCCCCTTGTAGAGAGTCTCCCCTTGTACAGAATCTCCCCTTGTACAGAATCTCCCCATGTAAATACACAGAGTCTCCCCTTGTACAGAGTCTCCACTTGTACACAATCTCCCGTTTACAGAATCTCCCCTTGTACAGAATCTCCCCATGTACAGAATGTCCCTTTGTACACAATCTCGCCATGTACAGAATCTCCCCATGTAAATACACAGAGTCTCCCCTTGTACAGAGTCTCCCCTTGTACAGAGTCTCCCCTTGTACCGAATCTCCCCGTGTAAATACACAGAGTCTCCCCTTGTACAGAGTCTCCCCTTGTACAGAGTCTCCCCTTGTACAGAGTCTCCCCTTGTACAGAGTCTCCCCTTGTACAGAATTTCCCCTTGTACAGAATCTCCCCATGTACAGAATCTCCCCATGTAAATACACTGAATCTCCCCTTGTACAGTATCTCCCCTTGTACAGAATCTCCCCTTGTACACAATCTACCCATGTACAGAATCTCCCCATGTAAATACACAGAGTCTCCCCTTGTACAGAGTCTCCCCTTGTACAGAGTCTTCCCTTGTACACAATCTCCCCATGTACAGAATCTCCCCATGTCAATAGACAGAATCTCCCCTTGCACCCAATCACCCCATGTACAGAATCTCCCCATGTAAATACACAGAGTCTCCCCTTGGAGAGAGTCTCCCCTTGTACAGAATCTCCCCTTGTACAGAATCTCCCCATGTAAATACACAGAGTCTCCCCTTGAACAGAGTCTCCCCTTGTACGGAATCTCCCCTTGTACAGAATCTCCCCTTGTACACAATCTCCCCATGGACAGAATCTCCCCATGTAAATACACAGATTCTCCCCTTGTGCAGAATCTCCCCTTGTACACATTCAGCCCATGTACAGAATCTCCCCATGAAAATACACAGAGTCTCCCCTTGTACAGACTCTCCCCTTTTACAGAATCTCCCCTTGTACAGAATTTCCCCATGTAAATACACTGAATCTCCCCTTGTACAGAAGCTCCCCTTGTACACAATCTCCCCATGTACAGAATCTCCCCATGTAAATACACATAATCTCCCCTTGTACAGAGTCTCCCCTTGTACAGAATCTCCCTTTGTACAGAATGTCCCCTTGTGCACAATCTACCCATGTACAGAATCTCACCATGTAAATACACTGAATCTCCCCTTGTACAGTATCTCCCCTTGTACAGAATCTCCCCTTGTACACAATCTACCCATGTACAGAATCTCCCCATGTAAATACACAGAGTCTCCCCTTGTACAGAGTCTCCCCTTGTACAGAGTCTTCCCTTGTACACAATCTCCCCATGTACAGAATCTCCCCATGTAAATAGACAGAATCTCCCCTTGTGCAGAATCTCCCCTTGTACACATTCAGCCCATGTACAGAATCTCCCCATGAAAATACACAGAGTCTCCCCTTGTACAGACTCTCCCCTTTTACAGAATCTCCCCTTGTACAGAATCTCCCCTTGTACAGAATTTCCCCATGTAAATACACTGAATCTCCCCTTGTACAGAAGCTCCCCTTGTACACAATCTCCCCATGTACAGAATCTCCCCATGTAAATACACATAATCTCCCCTTGTACAGAGTCTCCCCTTGTACAGAATCTCCCTTTGTACAGAATGTCCCCTTGTGCACAATCTACCCATGTACAGAATCTCACCATGTAAATACACAGAGTCTCCCCTTGTACAGAGTCTCCCCTTGTACAGAATCTCCCCTTGTACAGAACCTCCCCATGTAAATACACAGAGTCTCCCCTTGTACAGAGTCTCCCCTTGTACAGAGTCTCCCCTTGTACAGAATCTCCCCTTGTACAGAATTTCCCCTTGTACAGAATCTCCCCATGTACAGAATCTCCCCATGTAAATACACTGAATCTCCCCTTGTACAGTATCTCCCCTTGTACAGAATCTCCCCTTGTACACAATCTACCCATGTACAGAATCTCCCCATGTAAATACACAGAGTCTCCCCTTGTACAGAGTCTCCCCTTGTACAGCGTCTTCCCTTGTACACAATCTCCCCATGAACAGAATCTCCCCATGTAAATAGACAGAATCTCCCCTTGTGCAGAATCTCCCCTTGCACCCAATCACCCCATGTACAGAATCTCCCCATGTAAATACACAGAGTCTCCCCTTGTACAGGGTCTCCCCTTGTCCAGAATCTCCCCTTGTTCAGAATCTCCCCATGTAAATACACAGAGTCTCCCCTTGTACAGAGTCTCCCCTTGTACAGAATCTCCCCTTGTACAGAATCTCCCCTTGTACACAATCTCCCCATGTACAGAATCTCCCCATGGAAATACACAGATTCTCCCCTTGTGCAGAATCTCCCCTTGTACACATTCAGCCCATGTACAGAATCTCCCCATGTAAATACACAGAGTCTCCCCTTGTACAGACTCTCCCCTTTTACAGAATCTCCCCTTGTCCAGAATTTCCCCATGTAAATACACTGAATCTCCCCTTGTACAGAAGCTCCCCTTGTACACAATCTCCCCATGTACAGAATCTCCCCATGTAAATACACATAATCTCCCCTTGTACAGAGTCTCCACTTGTACAGAATCTCCCTTTGTACAGAATCTCCCCTTGTGCACAATCTCCCCATGTACAGAATCTCCCCATGTAAATACACAGAGTCTCCCCTTGTACAGAATCTCGCCTTGTACACAATCTCCCCTTGTTCACAATCTCCCCATGTACAGAATCTCCCCATGTAAATACACAGAGTCTACCCTTGTACAGAGTCTCCCCTTGTACAGAATCTCCCCTTGTACAGAATCTCCCCTTGTACACAATCTCCCCATGTACAGAATCTCCCCATGTACAGAATCTCCCCATGTAAATACACAGATTCTCCCCTTGTGCAGAATCTCCCCTTGTACACATTCAGCCCATGTACAGAATCTCCCCATGTAAATACACAAAGTCTCCCCTTGTACAGACTCTCCCCTTTTACAGAATCTCCCCTTGTCCAGAATTTCCCCATGTAAATACACTGAATCTCCCCTTGTACAGAAGCTCCCCTTGTACACAATCTCCCCATGTACAGAATCTCCCCATGTAAATACACATAATCTCCCCTTGTACAGAGTCTCCCCTTGTACAGAATCTCCCTTTGTACAGAATCTCCCCTTGTGCACAATCTCCCCATGTACAGAATCTCCCCATGTAAATACACAGAGTCTCCCCTTGTACAGAATCTCGCCTTGTACACAATATCCCCTTGTTCACAATCTCCCCATGTACAGAATCTCCCCATGTAAATACACAGAGTCTCCCCTTGTACAGAGTCTCCCCTTGTACAGTCTCCCCTTGTACAGAATCTCCCCTTGTACAAAATCTCCCCATGTAAATACACAGAGTCTCCCCTTGTACAGAGTCTCCCCTTGTACAGAGTCTCCCCTTGTACAGAATCTCCCCTTGTACAGAATTTCCCCTTGTACAGAATCTCCCCATGTACAGGATCTCCCCATGTAAATACACTGAATCTCCCCTTGTACAGTATCTCCCCTTGTACAGAATCTCCCCTTGTACACAATCTACCCATGTACAGAATCTCCCCATGTAAATACACAGAGTCTCCCCTTGTACAGATTCTCCCCTTGTACACAATCTCCCCATGTACAGAATCTCCCCATGTAAATACACAGAATCTCCCCTTGTGCAGATTCTCCCCTTGTACACAATCTACCCATGTACAGAATCTCCCCATGTCAATACACAGAGTCTCCCCTTGTACAGAGTCTCCCCTTGTACAGAGTCTCCCCTTGTACAGAATCTCCCCTTGTACAGAATCTCCCATTGTACACAATATTCCCATGGACAGAAACTCCCCATGCAAATATACAGAATCGCCTTTTGTAAATACATACATCTCCCCTTGCACACAGGGAGAGCCTCCCCTTGTACAGAGTTTCCCCTTGTACAGAATCTCCCATGTACAGAATCTCCCCATGTACAGAATCTCCCCATGTAAATGCACAGAATCGCCCCTTGTACAGAATCTTCCCTTGTACAGAATCTTCCCTTGTACAAAGTCCCCTCTTGTACACAATCTCCCCATGTAAATACACAGAGTCTCCCCTTGTACAGAGTCTCCCCTTGTACAGAGTCTCCCCTTGTACAGAATCTCCCCTTGTACAGAATCTCCCCATGTAAATACACAGAGTCTCCCCTTGGACAGAGTCTCCCCTTGCACAGAATCTCCCTTTGTACAGAATTTCCCCATGTACAGAAACTCCCCATGTAAATACACAGAGTCTCCCCTTGTAGAGAGTCTCCCCTTGTACAGAATCTCCCCTTGTACAGAATCTCCCCATGTAAATACACAGAGTCTCCCCTTGTACAGAGTCTCCCCTTGTACACAATCTCCCGTTTACAGAATCTCCCCTTGTACAGAATCTCCCCATGTACAGAATGTCCCTTTGTACACAATCTCGCCATGTACAGAATCTCCCCATGCAAATACACAGAGTCTCCCCTTGTACAGAGTCTCCCCTTGTACAGAGTCTCCCTTGTACAGAGTCTCCCCTTGTACAGAATGTCCCCTTGTACAGAATCTTCCCTTGTACAGAGTCTCCCCTTGTACACAATCTCCCGTTTACAGAATCTCCCCTTGTAAATACACAGAATCGCCTTTTGTAAATATACAAATCTCCCCTTGCACACAGGGAGTGCCTCTCCTTGTACAGAGTCTCCCCTTGTACAGAATCCCCCGTGTACAGAATCTCCCCATGTACAGAATCTCCCCATGTTAATGCACAGAATCTCCCCTTGTACAGAATCTTCCCTTGTACAAAGTCTCCCCTTGTACACAATCTCCCCATGTACAGAATCTCCCCATGTAAATACACAGAGTCTCCCCTTGTACAGAGCCTCCCCTTGTACAGAGCCTCCCCTTGTACAGAGCCTCCCCTTGTACAGAGCCTCCCCTTGTACAGAGTTTCCCCTTGTACAGAATCTCCCATGTACAGAATCTCCCCATGTACAGAATCTCCCCATGTAAATACACAGGGTCTCCCCTTGTACAGAGTCTCCCCTTGTACAGAGTCTCCCCTTGTACAGAATCTCCCCTTGTACACAATCTCCCCATGTACAGAATCTCCCCATGTCAATACACAGAATGTCCCCTTGTAGAGAGTCTCCCCTTGTACAGAATCTCCCCATGTAAATACACAGAGTCTCCCCTTGGACAGAGTCTCCCCTTGTACAGAATTTCCCCTTGTACAGAATTTCCCCATGTACAGAATCTCCCCATGTACAGAATCTCCCCATGTAAATACACTGAATCTCCCCTTGTACAGTATCTCCCCTTGTACAGAATCTCCCCTTGTACACAATCTACCCATGTACAGAATCTCCCCATGTAAATACACAGAGTCTCCCCTTGTACAGAGTCTCCCCTTGTACAGAGTTTCCCCTTGTACAGAGTCTCCCCTTGTACAGAATCTCCCCTTGTACACAATCTCCCCATGGACAGAATCTCCCCATGTAAATAGACAGAATCTCCCCTTGTGCAGAATCTCCCCTTGTACCCAATCACCCCATGTACAGAATCTCCCCATGTAAAGACACAGAGTCTCCCCTTGAAGAGAGTCTCCCCTTGTACAGAATCTCCCCTTGTACAGAATCTCCCCATGTAAATACACAGAGTCTCCCCCTGTACAGAGTCTCCCTTTGTACAGAATCTCCCCTTGTACAGAATTTCCCCATGTACAGAATCTCCCCATGGACAGAATCTCCCCATGTAAATACACAGTCTCCCCTTGTACAGAGTCTCCCCTTGTACAGAATCTCCCCTTGTACAGAATCTCCCATTGTATAGAATCTCCCCATGTACAGAATCTCCCCATGGAAATATACAGAATCGCCTTTTGTAAATACACAAATCTCCCCTTGCACACAGGGAGAGCCTCCCCTTGTACAGAGTCTCCCCTTGTACAGAATTTCCCCATGTACAGAATCTCCCCATGTACAAAATCTCCTCATGTAAATACACTGAATCTCCCCTTGTACAGTATCTCCCCTTGTACAGAATCTCCCATTGCACACAATATCCCCATGTACAGAATCTCCCCATGTAAATACACAGAGTCTCCCCTTGTACAGAGTCTCCCCTTGTACAGAATCTCCCCTTGTACAGAATTTCCCCACGTACAGAATCTCCCCATGTACACAATCTCCCCATGTAAATACACTGAATCTCCCCTTGTACAGTATCTCCCCTTGTACAGAATCTCGCCTTGTACACAATCTACCCATGTACAGAATCTCCCCATGTAAATACACAGAGTCTCCCCTTGTACAGAGTCTCCCCTTGTACAGAGTCTCCCCTTGTACAGAATCTCCCCTTGTACACAATCTCCCCATGTACAGAATCTCCCCATGTAAATACACAGAATGTCCCCTTGTAGAGAGTCTCCCCTTGTACAGAATCTCCCTTTGTACAGAATCTCCCCTTGTACAGAATTTCCCCATGTACAGAATCTCCACATGTACAGAATCTCCCCATGTAAATACACTTAATCTCCCTTGTACAGTATCTCCCCTTGTACAGAATCTCCCCTTGTACAGAATCTCCCCTTGTACAGAATCTCCCCATTTACAGAAACTCCCATGTAAATACACAGAGACTCCCCTTGTACAGAGTCTCCCCTTGTACAGAGTCTCCCCTTGTACAGAGTCTCACCTTGTACAGAATCTCCCCATGTACAAAATCTCCCCATGTAAATACACTGAATCTCCCCTTGTACAGTATCTCCCCTTGTACAGAATCTCCCATTGTACACAATCTCCCCATGTACAGAATCTCCCCATGTAAATACACAGAGTCTCCCCTTGTACAGAGTCTCCCCTTGTACAGAGTCTCCCCTTGTACAGAATCTCCCCTTGTACAGAATCTCCCCTTGCACACAATCTCCCCATGTACAGAATCTCCCCATGTAAATACACAGAATCTCCTCTTGTGCAGAATCTCCCCTTGTACACAATCACCCCATGTACAGAATCTCCCCATGTAAATACACAGAATCTCCCCTTGTACAGACTCTCCCTTTGTACAGAATCTCCCCTTGTACAGAATTTCCCCATGTACAGAATCTCCCCACGTACAGAATCTCCCCATGTCAATACACTGAATCTCCCCTTGTACAGAATCTCCCCTTGTACAGAATCTCCCCTTGTACACATTCTCCCCATGTACAGAATCTCCAATGTAAATACACAGAGTCTCCCCTTGTACAGAGTCTCCCCTTGTACAGAGTCTCCCCTCGTACAGAATCTCCCCTTGTACAGAATTTCCCCATGTAAATACACAGCGTCTCCCCTTGTACAGAGTCTCCCCTTGTACAGAATCTCCCTTTGTACAGAATTTCCCCATGTACAGAATCTCCCCATGTAAATACACAGATTCTCCCCTTGTAGAGAGTCTCCCCTTGTACAGAATCTCCCCTTGTACAGAATCTCCCCATGTACATACACAGAGTCTCCCCTTGTACAGAGTCTCCCCTTGTACAGAATCTCCCCATGTACAGAATGTACCTTTGTACACAATCTCGCCATGTACAGAATTTCCCCATGTAAATACACAGAGTCTCCCCTTGTACAGAGTCTCCCCTTGTACAGAGTCTCCCCTTGTACAGAATGTCCCCTTGTACAGAATCTTCCCTTGTACAGAATCTCCCATTGTACACAATCGCCCCATGTACAGAATCTCCCCATGAAAATACACAGAATCGCCTTTTGTAAATACACAAATCTCCCCGTGCACACAGGGAGTGCCTCTCCTTGTACAGAGTCTCCCCTTGTACAGAATCTCCCGTGTACAGAATCTCCCCATGTGCAGAATCTCCCCATGTAAATGCACAGAATCGCCTTTTGTAAATACACAAATCTCCCCTTGCACACAGGGAGTGCCTCTCCTTGTACAGAGTCTCCCCTTGTACAGAATCTCCCCTTGTACAGAATCTCCCCATGTAAATACACAGAGTCTCCCCTTGTACAGAGTCTCCCCTTGTACAGAATCTCCCCTTGTACAGAATTTCCCCATGTACAGAATCTCCCCATGTACAGAATCTCCCCATGGAAATACACTGAATCTCCCCTTGTACAGTATCTCCCCTTGTACAGAATCCCCCCTTGTCCACAATCTACCCATGTACAGAATCTCCCCATGTAAATACACAGAGTCTCCCCTTGTACAGAGTCTCCCCTTGTACAGAGTCTCCCCTTGTACAGAGTCTCCCCTTGAACACAATCTCCCCATGTACAGAATCTCCCCATGTAAATAGACAGAATCTCCCCTTGTGCAGAATCTCCCCTTGTACCCAATCACCCCATGTACAGAATCTCCCCATGTAAATACACAGAGTCTCCCCTTGTAGAGAGTCTCCCCTTGTACAGAATCTCCCCTTGTCCAGAATCTCCCCATGTAAATACACAGAGTCTCCCCTTGTACAGAGTCTCCCCTTGCACAGAATCTCCCTTTGTACAGAATTTCCCCATGTACAGAAACTCCCCATGTAAATACACAGAGTCTCCCCTTGTAGAGAGTCTCCCCTTGTACAGAATCTCCCCTTGTACAGAATCTCCCCATGTAAATACACAGAGTCTCCCCTTGTACAGAGTCTCCCCTTGTACACAATCTCCCGTTTACAGAATCTCCCCTTGTACAGAATCTCCCCATGTACAGAATGTCCCTTTGTACACAATCTCGCCATGTACAGAATCTCCCCATGCAAATACACAGAGTCTCCCCTTGTACAGAGTCTCCCCTTGTACAGAGTCTCCCTTGTACAGAGTCTCCCCTTGTACAGAATGTCCCCTTGTACAGAATCTTCCCTTGTACAGAGTCTCCCCTTGTACACAATCTCCCGTTTACAGAATCTCCCCTTGTAAATACACAGAATCGCCTTTTGTAAATATACAAATCTCCCCTTGCACACAGGGAGTGCCTCTCCTTGTACAGAGTCTCCCCTTGTACAGAATCCCCCGTGTACAGAATCTCCCCATGTACAGAATCTCCCCATGTTAATGCACAGAATCTCCCCTTGTACAGAATCTTCCCTTGTACAAAGTCTCCCCTTGTACACAATCTCCCCATGTACAGAATCTCCCCATGTAAATACACAGAGTCTCCCCTTGTACAGAGTCTCCCCTTGTACAGAGCCTCCCCTTGTACAGAGCCTCCCCTTGTACAGAGCCTCCCCTTGTACAGAGTTTCCCCTTGTACAGAATCTCCCATGTACAGAATCTCCCCATGTACAGAATCTCCCCATGTAAATACACAGGGTCTCCCCTTGTACAGAGTCTCCCCTTGTACAGAGTCTCCCCTTGTACAGAATCTCCCCTTGTACACAATCTCCCCATGTACAGAATCTCCCCATGTCAATACACAGAATGTCCCCTTGTAGAGAGTCTCCCCTTGTACAGAATCTCCCCATGTAAATACACAGAGTCTCCCCTTGGACAGAGTCTCCCCTTGTACAGAATTTCCCCTTGTACAGAATTTCCCCATGTACAGAATCTCCCCATGTACAGAATCTCCCCATGTAAATACACTGAATCTCCCCTTGTACAGTATCTCCCCTTGTACAGAATCTCCCCTTGTACACAATCTACCCATGTACAGAATCTCCCCATGTAAATACACAGAGTCTCCCCTTGTACAGAGTCTCCCCTTGTACAGAGTTTCCCCTTGTACAGAGTCTCCCCTTGTACAGAATCTCCCCTTGTACACAATCTCCCCATGGACAGAATCTCCCCATGTAAATAGACAGAATCTCCCCTTGTGCAGAATCTCCCCTTGTACCCAATCACCCCATGTACAGAATCTCCCCATGTAAAGACACAGAGTCTCCCCTTGAAGAGAGTCTCCCCTTGTACAGAATCTCCCCTTGTACAGAATCTCCCCATGTAAATACACAGAGTCTCCCCCTGTACAGAGTCTCCCTTTGTACAGAATCTCCCCTTGTACAGAATTTCCCCATGTACAGAATCTCCCCATGGACAGAATCTCCCCATGTAAATACACAGTCTCCCCTTGTACAGAGTCTCCCCTTGTACAGAATCTCCCCTTGTACAGAATCTCCCATTGTATAGAATCTCCCCATGTACAGAATCTCCCCATGGAAATATACAGAATCGCCTTTTGTAAATACACAAATCTCCCCTTGCACACAGGGAGAGCCTCCCCTTGTACAGAGTCTCCCCTTGTACAGAATTTCCCCATGTACAGAATCTCCCCATGTACAAAATCTCCTCATGTAAATACACTGAATCTCCCCTTGTACAGTATCTCCCCTTGTACAGAATCTCCCATTGCACACAATATCCCCATGTACAGAATCTCCCCATGTAAATACACAGAGTCTCCCCTTGTACAGAGTCTCCCCTTGTACAGAATCTCCCCTTGTACAGAATTTCCCCACGTACAGAATCTCCCCATGTACACAATCTCCCCATGTAAATACACTGAATCTCCCCTTGTACAGTATCTCCCCTTGTACAGAATCTCGCCTTGTACACAATCTACCCATGTACAGAATCTCCCCATGTAAATACACAGAGTCTCCCCTTGTACAGAGTCTCCCCTTGTACAGAGTCTCCCCTTGTACAGAATCTCCCCTTGTACACAATCTCCCCATGTACAGAATCTCCCCATGTAAATACACAGAATGTCCCCTTGTAGAGAGTCTCCCCTTGTACAGAATCTCCCTTTGTACAGAATCTCCCCTTGTACAGAATTTCCCCATGTACAGAATCTCCACATGTACAGAATCTCCCCATGTAAATACACTTAATCTCCCTTGTACAGTATCTCCCCTTGTACAGAATCTCCCCTTGTACAGAATCTCCCCTTGTACAGAATCTCCCCATTTACAGAAACTCCCATGTAAATACACAGAGACTCCCCTTGTACAGAGTCTCCCCTTGTACAGAGTCTCCCCTTGTACAGAGTCTCACCTTGTACAGAATCTCCCCATGTACAAAATCTCCCCATGTAAATACACTGAATCTCCCCTTGTACAGTATCTCCCCTTGTACAGAATCTCCCATTGTACACAATCTCCCCATGTACAGAATCTCCCCATGTAAATACACAGAGTCTCCCCTTGTACAGAGTCTCCCCTTGTACAGAGTCTCCCCTTGTACAGAATCTCCCCTTGTACAGAATCTCCCCTTGCACACAATCTCCCCATGTACAGAATCTCCCCATGTAAATACACAGAATCTCCTCTTGTGCAGAATCTCCCCTTGTACACAATCACCCCATGTACAGAATCTCCCCATGTAAATACACAGAATCTCCCCTTGTACAGACTCTCCCTTTGTACAGAATCTCCCCTTGTACAGAATTTCCCCATGTACAGAATCTCCCCACGTACAGAATCTCCCCATGTCAATACACTGAATCTCCCCTTGTACAGAATCTCCCCTTGTACAGAATCTCCCCTTGTACACATTCTCCCCATGTACAGAATCTCCAATGTAAATACACAGAGTCTCCCCTTGTACAGAGTCTCCCCTTGTACAGAGTCTCCCCTCGTACAGAATCTCCCCTTGTACAGAATTTCCCCATGTAAATACACAGCGTCTCCCCTTGTACAGAGTCTCCCCTTGTACAGAATCTCCCTTTGTACAGAATTTCCCCATGTACAGAATCTCCCCATGTAAATACACAGATTCTCCCCTTGTAGAGAGTCTCCCCTTGTACAGAATCTCCCCTTGTACAGAATCTCCCCATGTACATACACAGAGTCTCCCCTTGTACAGAGTCTCCCCTTGTACAGAATCTCCCCATGTACAGAATGTACCTTTGTACACAATCTCGCCATGTACAGAATTTCCCCATGTAAATACACAGAGTCTCCCCTTGTACAGAGTCTCCCCTTGTACAGAGTCTCCCCTTGTACAGAATGTCCCCTTGTACAGAATCTTCCCTTGTACAGAATCTCCCATTGTACACAATCGCCCCATGTACAGAATCTCCCCATGAAAATACACAGAATCGCCTTTTGTAAATACACAAATCTCCCCGTGCACACAGGGAGTGCCTCTCCTTGTACAGAGTCTCCCCTTGTACAGAATCTCCCGTGTACAGAATCTCCCCATGTGCAGAATCTCCCCATGTAAATGCACAGAATCGCCTTTTGTAAATACACAAATCTCCCCTTGCACACAGGGAGTGCCTCTCCTTGTACAGAGTCTCCCCTTGTACAGAATCTCCCCTTGTACAGAATCTCCCCATGTAAATACACAGAGTCTCCCCTTGTACAGAGTCTCCCCTTGTACAGAATCTCCCCTTGTACAGAATTTCCCCATGTACAGAATCTCCCCATGTACAGAATCTCCCCATGGAAATACACTGAATCTCCCCTTGTACAGTATCTCCCCTTGTACAGAATCCCCCCTTGTCCACAATCTACCCATGTACAGAATCTCCCCATGTAAATACACAGAGTCTCCCCTTGTACAGAGTCTCCCCTTGTACAGAGTCTCCCCTTGTACAGAGTCTCCCCTTGAACACAATCTCCCCATGTACAGAATCTCCCCATGTAAATAGACAGAATCTCCCCTTGTGCAGAATCTCCCCTTGTACCCAATCACCCCATGTACAGAATCTCCCCATGTAAATACACAGAGTCTCCCCTTGTAGAGAGTCTCCCCTTGTACAGAATCTCCCCTTGTCCAGAATCTCCCCATGTAAATACACAGAGTCTCCCCTTGTACAGAGTCTCCCTTTGTACAGAATCTCCCCTTGTACAGAATTTCCCCATGTACAGAATCTCCCCATGTACAGAATCTCCCCATGTACAGAATGTCCCTTTGTACACAATCTCCCCATGTACAGAATCTCCCCATGTAAATACACAGAGTCTCCCCTTGTACAGAGTCTCCCCTTGTACAGAGTCTCCCCTCGTACAGAATCTCCCCTTGTACAGAATTTCCCCATGTAAATACACAGCATCTCCCCTTGTACAGAGTCTCCCCTTGTACAGAATCTCCCTTTGTACAGAATTTCCCCATGTACAGAATCTCCCCATGTAAATACACAGATTCTCCCCTTGTAGAGAGTTTCCCCTTGTACAGAATCTCCCCTTGTACAGAATCTCCCCTTGTACAGAATCTCCCCTTGTACACATTCTCCCCATGTACAGAATCTCCAATGTAAATACACAGAGTCTCCCCTTGTACAGAGTCTCCCCTTGTACAGAGTCTCCCCTCGTACAGAATCTCCCCTTGTACAGAATTTCCCCATGTAAATACACAGCATCTCCCCTTGTACAGAGTCTCCCCTTGTACAGAATCTCCCCTTGTACAGAATTTCCCCACGTACAGAATCTCCCCATGTACACAATCTCCCCATGTAAATACACTGAATCTCCCCTTGTACAGTATCTCCCCTTGTACAGAATCTCGCCTTGTACACAATCTACCCATGTACAGAATCTCCCCATGTAAATACACAGAGTCTCCCCTTGTACAGAGTCTCCCCTTGTACAGAGTCTCCCCTTGTACAGAATCTCCCCTTGTACACAATCTCCCCATGTACAGAATCTCCCCATGTAAATACACAGAATGTCCCCTTGTAGAGAGTCTCCCCTTGTACAGAATCTCCCCATGTAAATACACAGAGTCTCCCCTTGTACAGAATCTCCCTTTGTACAGAATCTCCCCTTGTACAGAATTTCCCCATGTACAGAATCTCCACATGTACAGAATCTCCCCATGTAAATACACTTAATCTCCCTTGTACAGTATCTCCCCTTGTACAGAATCTCCCCTTGTACAGAATCTCCCCTTGTACAGAATCTCCCCATTTACAGAAACTCCCATGTAAATACACAGAGACTCCCCTTGTACAGAGTCTCCCCTTGTACAGAGTCTCCCCTTGTACAGAGTCTCACCTTGTACAGAATCTCCCCTTGCACACAATCTCCCCATGTACAGAATCTCCCCATGTAAATACACAGAATCTCCTCTTGTGCAGAATCTCCCCTTGTACACAATCACCCCATGTACAGAATCTCCCCATGTAAATACACAGAGTCTCCCCTTGTAGAGAGTCTCCCCTTGTACAGAATCTCCCCTTGTACAGAATATCCCCATGTAAATACACAGAATCTCCCCTTGTACAGACTCTCCCTTTGTACAGAATCTCCCCTTGTACAGAATTTCCCCATGTACAGAATCTCCCCACGTACAGAATCTCCCCATGTCAATACACTGAATCTCCCCTTGTACAGAATCTCCCCTTGTACAGAATCTCCCCTTGTACACATTCTCCCCATGTACAGAATCTCCAATGTAAATACACAGAGTCTCCCCTTGTCCAGAGTCTCCCCTTGTACAGAGTCTCCCCTCGTACAGAATCTCCCCTTGTACAGAATTTCCCCATGTAAATACACAGCATCTCCCCTTGTACAGAGTCTCCCCTTGTACAGAATCTCCCTTTGTACAGAATTTCCCCATGTACAGAATCTCCCCATGTAAATACACAGATTCTCCCCTTGTAGAGAGTCTCCCCTTGTACAGAATCTCCCCTTGTACAGAATCTCCCCATGTACATACACAGAGTCTCCCCTTGTACAGAGTCTCCCCTTGTACAGAATGTCCCCTTGTACAGAATCTTCCCTTGTACAGAATCTCCCATTGTACACAATCGCCCCATGTACAGAATCTCCCCATGAAAATACACAGAATCGCCTTTTGTAAATACACAAATCTCCCCGTGCACACAGGGAGTGCCTCTCCTTGTACAGAGTCTCCCCTTGTACAGAATCTCCCGTGTACAGAATCTCCCCATGTGCAGAATCTCCCCATGTTAATGCACAGAATCGCCTTTTGTAAATACACAAATCTCCCCTTGCACACAGGGAGTGCCTCTCCTTGTACAGAGTCTCCCCTTGTACAGAATCTCCCCTTGTACAGAATCTCCCCATGTAAATACACAGAGTCTCCCCTTGTACAGAGTCTCCCCTTGTACAGAGTCTCCCCTTGTACAGAATCTCCCCTTGTACAGAATTTCCCCATGTACAGAATCTCCCCATGTACAGAATCTCCCCATGGAAATACACTGAATCTCCCCTTGTACAGTATCTCCCCTTGTACAGAATCCCCCCTTGTACACAATCTACCCATGTACAGAATCTCCCCATGTAAATACACAGAGTCTCCCCTTGTACAGAGTCTCCCCTTGTACAGAGTCTACCCATGTACAGAATCTCCCCATGTAAATAGACAGAATCTCCCCTTGTGCAGAATCTCCCCTTGTACCCAATCACCCCATGTACAGAATCTCCCCATGTAAATACACAGAGTCTCCCCTTGTAGAGAGTCTCCCCTTGTACAGAATCTCCCCTTGTCCAGAATCTCCCCATGTAAATACACAGAGTCTCCCCTTGTACAGAGTCTCCCTTTGTACAGAATCTCCCCTTGTACAGAATTTCCCCATGTACAGAATCTCCCCATGTACAGAATCTCCCCATGTACAGAATGTCCCTTTGTACACAATCTCCCCATGTTCAGAATCTCCCCATGTAAATACACAGAGTCCCCCCTTGTACAGAGTCTCCCCTTGTACAGAATCTCCCCCTGTACAGAATTTCCCATTGTACAGAATCTCCCCATGTACAGAATCTCCCCATATAAATACACAGAGTCTCCCCTTGTACAGAGTCTCCCCTTGTACAGAATCTCCCCTTGTACAGAATCTCCCCTTGTACAGAATCTCCCATTGTACACAATCTCCCCATGTACAGAATCTCCCCATGTAAATATACAGAATCGCCTTTTGTAAATACATACATCTCCCCTTGCACACAGGGAGAGCCTCCCCTTGTACAGAGTTTCCCCTTGTACAGAATCTCCCGTGTACAGAATCTCCCCATGTACAGAATCTCCCCATGTAAATACACAGAATCTCCCCTTGTGCAGATTCTCCCCTTGCACCCAATCACCCCATGTACAGAATCTCCCCATGTAAATACACAGAGTCTCCCCTTGTAGAGAGTCTCCCCTTGTACAGAATCTCCCCTTGTACAGAATCTCCCCAAGTAAATACACAGAGTCTCCCCTTGTACAGAGTCTCCCTTTGTACAGAATCTCCCCTTGTACAGACTTTCCCCATGTACAGAATCTCCCCATGTACAGAATCTCCCATGTAAATACACAGAGTCTCCCCTTGTACAGAGTCTCCCCTTGTACAGAATCTCCGCTTGTACAGAATCTCCCCATGTACAGAATGTCCCTTTGTACACAATCTCCCCATGTACAGAATCTCCCCATGTAAATACACAGAGTCTCCCCTTGGACAGAGTCTCCCCTTGGACAGAGTCTCCCCTTGGACAGATTCTCCCCTTGTACAGAATCTCCCCTTGTACAGAATCTCCCTTGTACAGAATCTCCCATTGTACACAATCTCCCCATGTACAGAATCTCCCCGTGTAAATATACAGAATCACCTTTTGTAAATACATACATCTCCCCCTGCACACAGGGAGAGCCTCCCCTTGTACAGAGTTTCCCCTTGTACAGAATCTCCCGTGTACAGAATCTCCCCATGGACAGAATCTCCCCATGTAAATGCACAGAATCTCCCCTTGTACAGAATCTTCCCTTGTACAAAGTCTCCTCTTGTACACAAACTCCCCATGTACAGAATCTCCCCATGTAAATACACAGAGTCTCCCCTTGTACAGAGTCTCCCCTTGTACAGAGTCTCCCCTTGTACAGAATCGCCCCTTGTACAGAATCTCCCCATGTAAATACACAGAGTCTCCCGTTGTACAGAGTCTCCCCTTGTACAGAATCTCCCTTTGTACAGAATTTCCCCATGTACAGAATCTCCCCATGTAAATACACAGAGTCTCCCCTTGTAGAGAGTCTCCCCTTGTACAGAATCTCCCCTTGTACAGAATCTCCCCATGTAAATACACAGAGTCACCCCTTGTACAGAGTCTCCACTTGTACAGAATTTCCCCTTGTACAGAATTTCCCCATGTACAGAATCTCCCCATGTACAGAATCTCCCCATGTAAATACACTGAATCTCCCCTTGTACAGTATCTCCCCTTGTACAGAATCTCCCCTTGTACACAATCTACCCATGTACAGAATCTCCCCATGTAAATACACAGAGTCTCCCCTTGAACAGAGTCTCCCCTTGTACAGAGTCTCCCCTTGTACAGAGTCTCCCCTTGTACACAATCTCCCCATGTACAGAATCTCCCCATGTAAATAGACAGAATCTCCCCTTGTGCAGAATCTCCCCTTGTGCCCAATCACCCCATGTACAGAATCTCCCCATGTAAATACACAGAGTCTCCCCTGGTAGACAGTCTCCCCTTGTACAGAATCTCCCCTTGTACAGAATCTCCCCATGTAAATACACAGAGTCTCCCCCTGTACAGAGTCTCCCTTTGTACAGAATCTCCCCTTGTACAGAATTTCCCCATGTACAGAATTTCCCCATGTACAGAATCTCCCCATGTAAACACACAGTCTCCCCTTGAACAGAGTCTCCCCTTGTACAGAATCTCCCCTTGTACAGAATCTCCCATTGTATACAATCTCCCCATGTACAGAATCTCCCCATGTAAATGTACAGAATCGCCTTTTGTAAATACACAAATCTCCCCTTGCACACAGGGAGAGCCTCCCCTTGTACAGAGTCTCCCCTTGTACAGAATTTCCCCATGTACAGAATCTCCCCATGTACAAAATCTCCCCATGTAAATACACTGAATCTCCCCTTGTACAGTATCTCCCCTTGTACAGAATCTCCCATTGCACACAATATCCCCATGTACAGAATCTCCCCATGTAAATACACAGAGTCTCCCCTTGTACAGAGTCTCCCCTTGTACAGAATCTCCCCTTGTACAGAATTTCCCCATGTACAGAATCTCCCCATGTACACAATCTCCCCATGTAAATACACTGAATCTCCCCTTGTACAGTATCTCCCCTTGTACAGAATCTCGCCTTGTACACAATCTACCCATGTACAGAATCTCCCCATGTAAATACACAGAGTCTCCCCTTGTACAGAGTCTCCCCTTGTACAGAGTCTCCCCTTGTACAGAATCTCCCCTTGTACACAATCTCCCCATGTACAGAATCTCCCCATGTAAATACACAGAATGTCCCCTTGTAGAGAGTCTCCCCTTGTACAGAATCTCCCCACGTAAATACACAGAGTCTCCCCTTGTACAGAGTCTCCCTTTGTACAGAATCTCCCCTTGTACAGAATTTCCCCATGTACAGAATATCCACATGTACAGAATCTCCCCATGTAAATACACTTAATCTCCCTTGAACAGTATCTCCCCTTGTACAGAATCTCCCCTTGTACAGAATCTCCCCTTGTACAGAATCTCCCCATTTACAGAAACTCCCATGTAAATACACAGAGACTCCCCTTGTACAGAGTCTCCCCTTGTACAGAGTCTCCCCTTGTACAGAGTCTCACCTTTTACAGAATCTCCCCATGTACAAAATCTCCCCATGTAAATACACTGAATCTCCCCTTGTACAGTATCTCCCCTTGTACAGAATCTCCCATTGTACACAATCTCCCCATGTACAGAATCTCCCCATGTAAATACACAGAGTCTCCCCTTGTACAGAGTCTCCCCTTGTACAGAGTCTCCCCTTGTACAGAATCTCCCCTTGTACAGAATCTCCCCTTGCACACAATCTCCCCATGTACAGAATCTCCCCATGTAAATACACAGAATCTCCCCTTGTGCAGAATCTCCCCTTGTACACAATCACCCCATGTACAGAATCTCCCCATGTAAATACACAGAGTCTCCCCTTGTAGAGAGTCTCCCCTTGTACAGAATCTCCCCTTGTACAGAATATCCCCATGTAAATACACAGAATCTCCCCTTGTACAGACTCTCCCTTTGTACAGAATCTCCCCTTGTACAGAATTTCCCCATGTACAGAATCTCCCCACGTACAGAATCTCCCCATGTAAATACACTGAATCTCCCCTTGTACAGAATCTCCCCTTGTACAGAATCTCCCCTTGTACACATTCTCCCCATGTACAGAATCTCCAATGTAAAGACACAGAGTCTCCCCTTGTACAGAGTCTCCCCTTGTACAGAGTCTCCCCTTGTACAGAATCTCCCCTTGTACAGAATTTCCCAATGTAAATACACAGCGTCTCCCCTTGTACAGAGTCTCCCCTTGTACAGAATCTCCCTTTGTACAGAATTTCCCCATGTACAGAATCTCCCCATGTAAATACACAGATTCTCCCCTTGTAGAGAGTCTCCCCTTGTACAGAATCTCCCCTTGTACAGAATCTCCCCATGTACAGAATGTACCTTTGTACACAATCTCGCCATGTACAGAATTTCCCCATGTAAATACACAGAGTCTCCCCTTGTACAGAGTCTCCCCTTGTACAGAGTCTCCCCTTGTACAGAATGTCCCCTTGTACAGAATCTTCCCTTGTACAGAATCTCCCATTGTACACAATCGCCCCATGTACAGAATCTCCCCATGTAAATATACAGAATCGCCTTTTGTAAATGCACAAATCTCCCCTTGCACACAGGGAGAGCCTCCCCTTGTACAGAGTCTCCCCGTGTACAGAATCTCCCGTGTACAGAATCTCCCCATGTACAGAATCTCCCCATGTAAATGCACAGAATCTCCCCTTGTACAGAATCTTCCCTTGTACAAAGTCTCCCCTTGTACACAATCTCTCCATGTACAGAATCTCCCCATGTAAATACACAGAGTCTCCCCTTGTACAGAGTCTCCCCTTGTACAGAATCTCCCGTGTACAGAATCTCCCCATGTACAGAATCTCCCCATGTCAATGCACAGAATCTCCCCTTGTACAGAATCTTCCCTTGTACAAAGTCTCCCCTTGTCCACAATCTCCCCATGTACAGAATGTCCCCATGTAAATACACAGAGTCTCCCCTTGTACAGAGTCTCCCCTTGTACAGAGTCTCCCCTTCTACAGACTCTCCCCTTGTACAGAATCTCCCCTTGTACAGAATCTCCCCATGTAAATACACAGAGTCTCCCCTTGTACAGAATCTCCCCTTGTACAGAATTTCCCCATGTACAGAATCTCCCCATGTACAAAATCTCCCCATGTAAATACACTGAATCTCTCCTTGTACAGTATCTCCCCTTGTACAGAATCTCCCATGTACAGAATCTCCCCATGTACAGAATCTCCCCATGTAAATGCACAGAATCTCCCCTTGTACAGAATCTTCCCTTGTACAAAGTCTCCTCTTGAACACAATCTCCCCATGTCCAGAATGTCCCCATGTAAATACACAGAGTCTCCCCTTGTACAGAGTCTCCCCTTGTACAGAGTCTCCCCTTGTACAGAGTCTCCCCTTGTACAGAATCTCCCCTTGTACAGAATCTCTCCATGTAAATACACAGAGTCTCCCCTTGTACAGAGTCTCCCCTTGTACAGAATCTCCCTTTGTACAGAATTTCCCCATGTACAGAATCTCCCCATGTACAGAATCTCCCCATGTAAATACACTGAATCTCCCCTTGTACAGTATCTCCCCTTGTACAGAATCTCCCCTTGTACACAATCTACCCATGTACAGAATCTCCCCATGTAAATACACAGAGTCTCCCCTTGAACAGAGTCTCCCCTTGTACAGAGTCTCCCCTTGTACAGAGTCTCCCCTTGTACACAATCTCCCCATGTACAGAATCTCCCCATGTAAATAGACAGAATCTCCCCTTGTGCAGAATCTCCCCTTGTGCCCAATCACCCCATGTACAGAATCTCCCCATGTAAATACACAGAGTCTCCCCTGGTAGACAGTCTCCCCTTGTACAGAATCTCCCCTTGTACAGAATCTCCCCATGTAAATACACAGAGTCTCCCCCTGTACAGAGTCTCCCTTTGTACAGAATCTCCCCTTGTACAGAATTTCCCCATGTACAGAATTTCCCCATGTACAGAATCTCCCCATGTAAACACACAGTCTCCCCTTGTACAGAGTCTCCCCTTGTACAGAATCTCCCCTTGTACAGAATCTCCCATTGTATACAATCTCCCCATGTACAGAATCTCCCCATGTAAATGTACAGAATCGCCTTTTGTAAATACACAAATCTCCCCTTGCACACAGGGAGAGCCTCCCCTTGTACAGAGTCTCCCCTTGTACAGAATTTCCCCATGTACAGAATCTCCCCATGTACAAAATCTCCCCATGTAAATACACTGAATCTCCCCTTGTACAGTATCTCCCCTTGTACAGAATCTCCCATTGCACACAATATCCCCATGTACAGAATCTCCCCATGTAAATACACAGAGTCTCCCCTTGTACAGAGTCTCCCCTTGTACAGAATCTCCCCTTGTACAGAATTTCCCCATGTACAGAATCTCCCCATGTACACAATCTCCCCATGTAAATACACTGAATCTCCCCTTGTACAGTATCTCCCCTTGTACAGAATCTCGCCTTGTACACAATCTACCCATGTACAGAATCTCCCCATGTAAATACACAGAGTCTCCCCTTGTACAGAGTCTCCCCTTGTACAGAGTCTCCCCTTGTACAGAATCTCCCCTTGTACACAATCTCCCCATGTACAGAATCTCCCCATGTAAATACACAGAATGTCCCCTTGTAGAGAGTCTCCCCTTGTACAGAATCTCCCCACGTAAATACACAGAGTCTCCCCTTGTACAGAGTCTCCCTTTGTACAGAATCTCCCCTTGTACAGAATTTCCCCATGTACAGAATCTCCACATGTACAGAATCTCCCCATGTAAATACACTTAATCTCCCTTGAACAGTATCTCCCCTTGTACAGAATCTCCCCTTGTACAGAATCTCCCCTTGTACAGAATCTCCCCATTTACAGAAACTCCCATGTAAATACACAGAGACTCCCCTTGTACAGAGTCTCCCCTTGTACAGAGTCTCCCCTTGTACAGAGTCTCACCTTTTACAGAATCTCCCCATGTACAAAATCTCCCCATGTAAATACACTGAATCTCCCCTTGTACAGTATCTCCCCTTGTACAGAATCTCCCATTGTACACAATCTCCCCATGTACAGAATCTCCCCATGTAAATACACAGAGTCTCCCCTTGTACAGAGTCTCCCCTTGTACAGAGTCTCCCCTTGTACAGAATCTCCCCTTGTACAGAATCTCCCCTTGCACACAATCTCCCCATGTACAGAATCTCCCCATGTAAATACACAGAATCTCCCCTTGTGCAGAATCTCCCCTTGTACACAATCACCCCATGTACAGAATCTCCCCATGTAAATACACAGAGTCTCCCCTTGTAGAGAGTCTCCCCTTGTACAGAATCTCCCCTTGTACAGAATATCCCCATGTAAATACACAGAATCTCCCCTTGTACAGACTCTCCCTTTGTACAGAATCTCCCCTTGTACAGAATTTCCCCATGTACAGAATCTCCCCACGTACAGAATCTCCCCATGTCAATATACTGAATCTCCCCTTGTACAGAATCTCCCCTTGTACAGAATCTCCCCTTGTACACATTCTCCCCATGTACAGAATCTCCAATGTAAATACACAGAGTCTCCCCTTGTACAGAGTCTCCCCTTGTACAGAGTCTCCCCTCGTACAGAATCTCCCCTTGTACAGAATTTCCCCATGTAAATACACAGCGTCTCCCCTTGTACAGAGTCTCCCCTTGTACAGAATCTCCCTTTGTACAGAATTTCCCCATGTACAGAATCTCCCCATGTAAATACACAGATTCTCCCCTTGTAGAGAGTCTCCCCTTGTACAGAATCTCCCCTTGTACAGAATCTCCCCATGTACAGAATGTACCTTTGTACACAATCTCGCCATGTACAGAAGTTCCCCATGTAAATACACAGAGTCTCCTCTTGTACAGAGTCTCCCCTTGTACAGAGTCTCCCCTTATACAGAATGTCCCCTTGTACAGAATCTTCCCTTGTACAGAATCTCCCATTGTACACAATCGCCCCATGTACAGAATCTCCCCATGTAAATATACAGAATCGCCTTTTGTAAATGCACAAATCTCCCCTTGCACACAGGGAGAGCCTCCCCTTGTACAGAGTCTCCCCGTGTACAGAATCTCCCGTGTACAGAATCTCCCCATGTACAGAATCTCCCCATGTAAATGCACAGAATCTCCCCTTGTACAGAATCTTCCCTTGTACAAAGTCTCCCCTTGTACACAATCTCTCCATGTACAGAATCTCCCCATGTAAATACACAGAGTCTCCCCTTGTACAGAGTCTCCCCTTGTACAGAATCTCCCGTGTACAGAATCTCCCCATGTACAGAATCTCCCCATGTCAATGCACAGAATCTCCCCTTGTACAGAATCTTCCCTTGTACAAAGTCTCCCCTTGTCCACAATCTCCCCATGTACAGAATGTCCCCATGTAAATACACAGAGTCTCCCCTTGTACAGAGTCTCCCCTTGTACAGAGTCTCCCCTTCTACAGACTCTCCCCTTGTACAGAATCTCCCCTTGTACAGAATCTCCCCATGTAAATACACAGAGTCTCCCCTTGTACAGAATCTCCCCTTGTACAGAATTTCCCCATGTACAGAATCTCCCCATGTACAAAATCTCCCCATGTAAATACACTGAATCTCTCCTTGTACAGTATCTCCCCTTGTACAGAATCTCCCATGTACAGAATCTCCCCATGTACAGAATCTCCCCATGTAAATGCACAGAATCCCCCCTTGTACAGAATCTTCCCTTGTACAAAGTCTCCTCTTGTACACAATCTCCCCATGTCCAGAATGTCCCCATGTAAATACACAGAGTCTCCCCTTGTACAGAGTCTCCCCTTGTACAGAGTCTCCAATTGTACAGAGTCTCCCCTTGTACAGAATCTCCCCTTGTACAGAATCTCTCCATGTAAATACACAGAGTCTCCCCTTGTACAGAGTCTCCCCTTGTACAGAATCTCCCTTTGTACAGAATTTCCCCATGTACAGAATCTCCCCATGTAAATACACAGAGTCTCCCCTTGTAGAGAGTCTCCCCTTGTACAGAATCTCCCCTTGTACAGAATCTCCCCATGTAAATACACAGAGTCTCCCCTTGTACGGAGTCTCCGCTTGTACACAATCTCCCGTTTACAGAATCTCCCCTTGTACAGAATCTCCCCATGTACAGAATGTCCCTTTGTACACAATCTCGCCATGTACAGAATCTCCCCATGTAAATGTACAGAGTCTCCCCTTGTACAGAGTCTCCCCTTGTACAGAATCTTCCCTTGTACACAATCTCCCATTGTACACAATCGCCCCATGTACAGAATCTCCCCATGAAAATACACAGAATCGCCTTTTGTAAATACACAAATCTCCCCTTGCACACAGGGAGTGCCTCTCCTTGTACAGAGTCTCCCCTTGTACAGAATCCCCCGTGTACAGAATCTCCCCATGTACAGAATCTCCCCATGTAAATGCACAGAATCTCCCCTTGTACAGAATCTTCCCTTGTACAAAGTCTCCCCTTGTACACAATCTCCCCATGTACAGAATCTGCCCATGTAAATACACAGAGTCTCCCCTTGTACAGAGTCTCCCCTTGTACAGAGTCTCCCCTTGTACAGAGTCTCCCCTTGTACAGAATGTCCCCTTGTTCAGAATCTCCCCATGTAAATACACAGAGTCTCCCCTTGTACAGAGTCTCCCCTTGTACAGAATCTCCCGTTGTACAGAATCTCCCCATGTAAATACACAGAGTCTCCCCTTGTACAGAGTCTCCCCATGTACAGAATCTCCCCATGTACAGAATCTCCCCATGTAAATACACTGAATCTCCCCTTGTACACTATCTCCCCTTGTACAGAATCTCCCCTTGTACACAATCTACCCATGTACAGAATCTCCCCATGTAAATACACAGAGTCTCCCCTTGTACAGAGTCTCCCCTTGTACAGAGTCTCCCCTTGTACCGAATCTCCCCTTGGACACAATCTCCCCATGTACAGAATCTCCCCATGTAAATAGCCAGAATCTCCCCTTGTGCAGAATCTCCCCTTGTACCCAATCATCCCATGTACAGAATCTCCCCATGTAAATACACAGAGTCTCCCCTTGTAGAGAGTCTCCCCTTGTACACAATCTCGCCATGTACAGAATCTCCCCATGTAAATACACAGAGTCTCCCCTTGTACAGAGTCTCCCCTTGTACAGAGTCTCCCCTTGTACAGAATGTCCCCTTGTACAGAATCTTCCCTTGTACAGAATCTCCCATTGTACACAATCGCCCCATGTACAGAATCTCCCCATGTAAATACACAGAATCGCCTTTTGTAAATACACAAATCTCCCCTTGCACACAGGGAGTGCCTCTCCTTGTGCAGAGTCTCCCCTTGTACAGAATCCCCCGTGTACAGAATCTCCCCATGTTCAGAATCTCCCCATGTAAATGCACAGAATCCTCCCTTGTACAGAATCTTCCCTTGTACAAAGTCTCCCCTTGTACACAATCTCCCCATGTACAGAATCTCCCCATGTAAATACACAGAGTCTCCCCTTGTACAGAGTCTCCCCTTGTACAGAGTCTCCCCTTGTACAGAATTTTCCCTTGTACAGAATCTCCCCTTGGAAATACACAGAGTCTCCCCTTGTACAGAATCTCCCCTTGTAAATACACAGAATCTCCCCTTGTACAGAATTTCCCCCTGTACAGAATCTCCCCATGTACAGAATCTCCCCATGTAAATACACTGAATCTCCCCTTGTACAGTATCTCCCCTTGTACAGAATCTCCCCTTGTCCACAATCTACCCATGTACAGAATCTCCCCATGTAAATACACAGAGTCTCCCCTTGTACAGAGTCTCCCCTTGTACAGAATCTCCCCTTGTACAAAATCTCCCCATGTACAGAATCTCCCCATGTAAATAGACAGAACCTCCCCTTGTGCAGAATCTCCGCTTGTACCCAATCACCCCATGTACAGTATCTCCCCATGTAAATACACAAAGTCTCCCCTTGTAGAGAGTCTCCCCTTGTACAGAATCTCCCCTTGTACAGAATCTCCCCATGTAAATACACAGAGTCTCCCCTTGTCCAGAGTCTCCCTTTGTACAGAATCTCCCCTTGTACAGAATTTCCCCATGTACAGAATCTCCCCATGTACAGAATCTCCCCATGTAAATACACAGAGTCTCCCTTTGTACAGAGTCTCCCTTTGTACAGAGTCTCCCCTTGCACAGAATCTCCCCTTGAACAGAATCTCCCCATGTACAGAATCTCCCCATGTAAATGCACAGAATCTCCCCTTGTACAGAATCTTCCCTTGTACAAAGTCTCCCCTTGTACACAATCTCCCCATGTACAGAATCTCTCCATGTAAATACACAGAGTCTCCCCTTGTACAGAGTCTCCCCTTCTACAGACTCTCCCCTTGTACAGAATCTCCCCTTCTACAGAATCTCCCCATGTAAATACACAGAGTCTCCCCTTGTACAGAGTCTCCCCTTCTACAGACTCTCCCCTTGTACAGTATCTCCCCTTGTACAGAATCTCCCATTGCACACAATCTCCCCATGTACAGAATCTCCCCATGTAAATACACAGAGTCTCCCCTTGTACAGAGTCTCCCCCTGTACAGAATCTCCCCTTGTACAGAATTTCCCCATGTACAGAATCTCCCCATGTACACAATCTCCCCATGTAAATACACTGAATCTCCCCTTGTACAGTATCTCCCCTTGTACAGAATCTCCCCTTGTACACAATCTACCCATGTACAGAATCTCCCCATGTAAATACACAGAGTCTCCCCTTGTACAGAGTCTCCCCTTGTACAGAGTCTCCCCTTGTACAGAATCTCCCCTTGTACACAATCTCCCCATGTACAGAATCTCCCCATTTAAATACACAGAATGTCCCCTTGTAGAGAGTCTCCCCTTGTACAGAATCTCCCCATGTAAATACACAGAGTCTCCCCTTGTACAGAGTCTCCCTTTGTACAGAATCTCCCCTTGTACAGAATTTCTCCATGGACAGAATCTTCACATGTACAGGATCTCCCCATGTAAATACACTGAATCTCCCCTTGTACAGAATCTCCCCTTGTACAGAATCTCCCCTTGTACAGACTCTCCCCATTTACAGAAACTCCCATGTAAATACACAGAGACTCCCCTTGTACAGAGTCTCCCTTTGTACAGAGTCTCCCCTTGTACAGAATCTCCCCTTGTACAGAATCTCCCCTTGTACAGAATCTCCCATTGTACACAATCTCCCCATGTCCAGAATCTCCCCATGTAAATACACAGAGTCTCCCCTTGTACAGAATCTCCCCTTGTACAGAATCTCCCCTTGCACACAATCTCCCCATGTACAGAATCTCCCCATGTAAATACACAGAATCTCCCCTTGTGCAGAATCTCCCCTTGGACACAATCACCCCATGTACAGAATCTCCCCATGTAAATACACAGAGTCTCCCCTTGTAGAGAGTCTCCCCTTGTACAGAATCTCCCCTTGTACAGAATATCCCCATGTAAATACACAGAATCTCCCCTTGTACAGAGTCTCCCTTTGTACAGAATCTCCCCTTGTACAGACTTTCCCCATGTACAGAATCTCCCCACGTACAGAATCTCCCCATGTAAATACACTGAATCTCCCCTTGTACAGAATCTCCCCTTGTACAGAATCTCCCCTTGTACACATTCTCCCCATGGACAGAATCTCCAATGTAAATACACAGAGTCTCCCCTTGTAGAGAGTCTCCCCTTGTACAGAATCTCCCCATGTACAAAATCTCCCCATGTAAATACACTGAATCTCTCCTTGTACAGTATCTCCCCTTGTACAGAATCTCCCATGTACAGAATCTCCCCATGTACAGAATCTCCCCATGTAAATGCACAGAATCTCCCCTTGTACAGAATCTTCCCTTGTACAAAGTCTCCTCTTGAACACAATCTCCCCATGTCCAGAATGTCCCCATGTAAATACACAGAGTCTCCCCTTGTACAGAGTCTCCCCTTGTACAGAGTCTCCCCTTGTACAGAGTCTCCCCTTGTACAGAATCTCCCCTTGTACAGAATCTCTCCATGTAAATACACAGAGTCTCCCCTTGTACAGAGTCTCCCCTTGTACAGAATCTCCCTTTGTACAGAATTTCCCCATGTACAGAATCTCCCCATGTACAGAATCTCCCCATGTAAATACACTGAATCTCCCCTTGTACAGTATCTCCCCTTGTACAGAATCTCCCCTTGTACACAATCTACCCATGTACAGAATCTCCCCATGTAAATACACAGAGTCTCCCCTTGAACAGAGTCTCCCCTTGTACAGAGTCTCCCCTTGTACAGAGTCTCCCCTTGTACACAATCTCCCCATGTACAGAATCTCCCCATGTAAATAGACAGAATCTCCCCTTGTGCAGAATCTCCCCTTGTGCCCAATCACCCCATGTACAGAATCTCCCCATGTAAATACACAGAGTCTCCCCTGGTAGACAGTCTCCCCTTGTACAGAATCTCCCCTTGTACAGAATCTCCCCATGTAAATACACAGAGTCTCCCCCTGTACAGAGTCTCCCTTTGTACAGAATCTCCCCTTGTACAGAATTTCCCCATGTACAGAATTTCCCCATGTACAGAATCTCCCCATGTAAACACACAGTCTCCCCTTGTACAGAGTCTCCCCTTGTACAGAATCTCCCCTTGTACAGAATCTCCCATTGTATACAATCTCCCCATGTACAGAATCTCCCCATGTAAATGTACAGAATCGCCTTTTGTAAATACACAAATCTCCCCTTGCACACAGGGAGAGCCTCCCCTTGTACAGAGTCTCCCCTTGTACAGAATTTCCCCATGTACAGAATCTCCCCATGTACAAAATCTCCCCATGTAAATACACTGAATCTCCCCTTGTACAGTATCTCCCCTTGTACAGAATCTCCCATTGCACACAATATCCCCATGTACAGAATCTCCCCATGTAAATACACAGAGTCTCCCCTTGTACAGAGTCTCCCCTTGTACAGAATCTCCCCTTGTACAGAATTTCCCCATGTACAGAATCTCCCCATGTACACAATCTCCCCATGTAAATACACTGAATCTCCCCTTGTACAGTATCTCCCCTTGTACAGAATCTCGCCTTGTACACAATCTACCCATGTACAGAATCTCCCCATGTAAATACACAGAGTCTCCCCTTGTACAGAGTCTCCCCTTGTACAGAGTCTCCCCTTGTACAGAATCTCCCCTTGTACACAATCTCCCCATGTACAGAATCTCCCCATGTAAATACACAGAATGTCCCCTTGTAGAGAGTCTCCCCTTGTACAGAATCTCCCCACGTAAATACACAGAGTCTCCCCTTGTACAGAGTCTCCCTTTGTACAGAATCTCCCCTTGTACAGAATTTCCCCATGTACAGAATCTCCACATGTACAGAATCTCCCCATGTAAATACACTTAATCTCCCTTGAACAGTATCTCCCCTTGTACAGAATCTCCCCTTGTACAGAATCTCCCCTTGTACAGAATCTCCCCATTTACAGAAACTCCCATGTAAATACACAGAGACTCCCCTTGTACAGAGTCTCCCCTTGTACAGAGTCTCCCCTTGTACAGAGTCTCACCTTTTACAGAATCTCCCCATGTACAAAATCTCCCCATGTAAATACACTGAATCTCCCCTTGTACAGTATCTCCCCTTGTACAGAATCTCCCATTGTACACAATCTCCCCATGTACAGAATCTCCCCATGTAAATACACAGAGTCTCCCCTTGTACAGAGTCTCCCCTTGTACAGAGTCTCCCCTTGTACAGAATCTCCCCTTGTACAGAATCTCCCCTTGCACACAATCTCCCCATGTACAGAATCTCCCCATGTAAATACACAGAATCTCCCCTTGTGCAGAATCTCCCCTTGTACACAATCACCCCATGTACAGAATCTCCCCATGTAAATACACAGAGTCTCCCCTTGTAGAGAGTCTCCCCTTGTACAGAATCTCCCCTTGTACAGAATATCCCCATGTAAATACACAGAATCTCCCCTTGTACAGACTCTCCCTTTGTACAGAATCTCCCCTTGTACAGAATTTCCCCATGTACAGAATCTCCCCACGTACAGAATCTCCCCATGTCAATATACTGAATCTCCCCTTGTACAGAATCTCCCCTTGTACAGAATCTCCCCTTGTACACATTCTCCCCATGTACAGAATCTCCAATGTAAATACACAGAGTCTCCCCTTGTACAGAGTCTCCCCTTGTACAGAGTCTCCCCTCGTACAGAATCTCCCCTTGTACAGAATTTCCCCATGTAAATACACAGCGTCTCCCCTTGTACAGAGTCTCCCCTTGTACAGAATCTCCCTTTGTACAGAATTTCCCCATGTACAGAATCTCCCCATGTAAATACACAGATTCTCCCCTTGTAGAGAGTCTCCCCTTGTACAGAATCTCCCCTTGTACAGAATCTCCCCATGTACAGAATGTACCTTTGTACACAATCTCGCCATGTACAGAAGTTCCCCATGTAAATACACAGAGTCTCCTCTTGTACAGAGTCTCCCCTTGTACAGAGTCTCCCCTTGTACAGAATGTCCCCTTGTACAGAATCTTCCCTTGTACAGAATCTCCCATTGTACACAATCGCCCCATGTACAGAATCTCCCCATGTAAATATACAGAATCGCCTTTTGTAAATGCACAAATCTCCCCTTGCACACAGGGAGAGCCTCCCCTTGTACAGAGTCTCCCCGTGTACAGAATCTCCCGTGTACAGAATCTCCCCATGTACAGAATCTCCCCATGTAAATGCACAGAATCTCCCCTTGTACAGAATCTTCCCTTGTACAAAGTCTCCCCTTGTACACAATCTCTCCATGTACAGAATCTCCCCATGTAAATACACAGAGTCTCCCCTTGTACAGAGTCTCCCCTTGTACAGAATCTCCCGTGTACAGAATCTCCCCATGTACAGAATCTCCCCATGTCAATGCACAGAATCTCCCCTTGTACAGAATCTTCCCTTGTACAAAGTCTCCCCTTGTCCACAATCTCCCCATGTACAGAATGTCCCCATGTAAATACACAGAGTCTCCCCTTGTACAGAGTCTCCCCTTGTACAGAGTCTCCCCTTCTACAGACTCTCCCCTTGTACAGAATCTCCCCTTGTACAGAATCTCCCCATGTAAATACACAGAGTCTCCCCTTGTACAGAATCTCCCCTTGTACAGAATTTCCCCATGTACAGAATCTCCCCATGTACAAAATCTCCCCATGTAAATACACTGAATCTCTCCTTGTACAGTATCTCCCCTTGTACAGAATCTCCCATGTACAGAATCTCCCCATGTACAGAATCTCCCCATGTAAATGCACAGAATCCCCCCTTGTACAGAATCTTCCCTTGTACAAAGTCTCCTCTTGTACACAATCTCCCCATGTCCAGAATGTCCCCATGTAAATACACAGAGTCTCCCCTTGTACAGAGTCTCCCCTTGTACAGAGTCTCCAATTGTACAGAGTCTCCCCTTGTACAGAATCTCCCCTTGTACAGAATCTCTCCATGTAAATACACAGAGTCTCCCCTTGTACAGAGTCTCCCCTTGTACAGAATCTCCCTTTGTACAGAATTTCCCCATGTACAGAATCTCCCCATGTAAATACACAGAGTCTCCCCTTGTAGAGAGTCTCCCCTTGTACAGAATCTCCCCTTGTACAGAATCTCCCCATGTAAATACACAGAGTCTCCCCTTGTACGGAGTCTCCGCTTGTACACAATCTCCCGTTTACAGAATCTCCCCTTGTACAGAATCTCCCCATGTACAGAATGTCCCTTTGTACACAATCTCGCCATGTACAGAATCTCCCCATGTAAATGTACAGAGTCTCCCCTTGTACAGAGTCTCCCCTTGTACAGAATCTTCCCTTGTACACAATCTCCCATTGTACACAATCGCCCCATGTACAGAATCTCCCCATGAAAATACACAGAATCGCCTTTTGTAAATACACAAATCTCCCCTTGCACACAGGGAGTGCCTCTCCTTGTACAGAGTCTCCCCTTGTACAGAATCCCCCGTGTACAGAATCTCCCCATGTACAGAATCTCCCCATGTAAATGCACAGAATCTCCCCTTGTACAGAATCTTCCCTTGTACAAAGTCTCCCCTTGTACACAATCTCCCCATGTACAGAATCTGCCCATGTAAATACACAGAGTCTCCCCTTGTACAGAGTCTCCCCTTGTACAGAGTCTCCCCTTGTACAGAGTCTCCCCTTGTACAGAATGTCCCCTTGTTCAGAATCTCCCCATGTAAATACACAGAGTCTCCCCTTGTACAGAGTCTCCCCTTGTACAGAATCTCCCGTTGTACAGAATCTCCCCATGTAAATACACAGAGTCTCCCCTTGTACAGAGTCTCCCCATGTACAGAATCTCCCCATGTACAGAATCTCCCCATGTAAATACACTGAATCTCCCCTTGTACACTATCTCCCCTTGTACAGAATCTCCCCTTGTACACAATCTACCCATGTACAGAATCTCCCCATGTAAATACACAGAGTCTCCCCTTGTACAGAGTCTCCCCTTGTACAGAGTCTCCCCTTGTACCGAATCTCCCCTTGGACACAATCTCCCCATGTACAGAATCTCCCCATGTAAATAGCCAGAATCTCCCCTTGTGCAGAATCTCCCCTTGTACCCAATCATCCCATGTACAGAATCTCCCCATGTAAATACACAGAGTCTACCCTTGTAGAGAGTCTCCCCTTGTACACAATCTCGCCATGTACAGAATCTCCCCATGTAAATACACAGAGTCTCCCCTTGTACAGAGTCTCCCCTTGTACAGAGTCTCCCCTTGTACAGAATGTCCCCTTGTACAGAATCTTCCCTTGTACAGAATCTCCCATTGTACACAATCGCCCCATGTACAGAATCTCCCCATGTAAATACACAGAATCGCCTTTTGTAAATACACAAATCTCCCCTTGCACACAGGGAGTGCCTCTCCTTGTGCAGAGTCTCCCCTTGTACAGAATCCCCCGTGTACAGAATCTCCCCATGTTCAGAATCTCCCCATGTAAATGCACAGAATCCTCCCTTGTACAGAATCTTCCCTTGTACAAAGTCTCCCCTTGTACACAATCTCCCCATGTACAGAATCTCCCCATGTAAATACACAGAGTCTCCCCTTGTACAGAGTCTCCCCTTGTACAGAGTCTCCCCTTGTACAGAATTTTCCCTTGTACAGAATCTCCCCTTGGAAATACACAGAGTCTCCCCTTGTACAGAATCTCCCCTTGTAAATACACAGAATCTCCCCTTGTACAGAATTTCCCCATGTACAGAATCTCCCCATGTACAGAATCTCCCCATGTAAATACACTGAATCTCCCCTTGTACAGTATCTCCCCTTGTACAGAATCTCCCCTTGTCCACAATCTACCCATGTACAGAATCTCCCCATGTAAATACACAGAGTCTCCCCTTGTACAGAGTCTCCCCTTGTACAGAATCTCCCCTTGTACAAAATCTCCCCATGTACAGAATCTCCCCATGTAAATAGACAGAACCTCCCCTTGTGCAGAATCTCCGCTTGTACCCAATCACCCCATGTACAGTATCTCCCCATGTAAATACACAAAGTCTCCCCTTGTAGAGAGTCTCCCCTTGTACAGAATCTCCCCTTGTACAGAATCTCCCCATGTAAATACACAGAGTCTCCCCTTGTCCAGAGTCTCCCTTTGTACAGAATCTCCCCTTGTACAGAATTTCCCCATGTACAGAATCTCCCCATGTACAGAATCTCCCCATGTAAATACACAGAGTCTCCCTTTGTACAGAGTCTCCCTTTGTACAGAGTCTCCCCTTGCACAGAATCTCCCCTTGAACAGAATCTCCCCATGTACAGAATCTCCCCATGTAAATGCACAGAATCTCCCCTTGTACAGAATCTTCCCTTGTACAAAGTCTCCCCTTGTACACAATCTCCCCATGTACAGAATCTCTCCATGTAAATACACAGAGTCTCCCCTTGTACAGAGTCTCCCCTTCTACAGACTCTCCCCTTGTACAGAATCTCCCCTTCTACAGAATCTCCCCATGTAAATACACAGAGTCTCCCCTTGTACAGAGTCTCCCCTTCTACAGACTCTCCCCTTGTACAGTATCTCCCCTTGTACAGAATCTCCCATTGCACACAATCTCCCCATGTACAGAATCTCCCCATGTAAATACACAGAGTCTCCCCTTGTACAGAGTCTCCCCCTGTACAGAATCTCCCCTTGTACAGAATTTCCCCATGTACAGAATCTCCCCATGTACACAATCTCCCCATGTAAATACACTGAATCTCCCCTTGTACAGTATCTCCCCTTGTACAGAATCTCCCCTTGTACACAATCTACCCATGTACAGAATCTCCCCATGTAAATACACAGAGTCTCCCCTTGTACAGAGTCTCCCCTTGTACAGAGTCTCCCCTTGTACAGAATCTCCCCTTGTACACAATCTCCCCATGTACAGAATCTCCCCATTTAAATACACAGAATGTCCCCTTGTAGAGAGTCTCCCCTTGTACAGAATCTCCCCATGTAAATACACAGAGTCTCCCCTTGTACAGAGTCTCCCTTTGTACAGAATCTCCCCTTGTACAGAATTTCTCCATGGACAGAATCTTCACATGTACAGGATCTCCCCATGTAAATACACTGAATCTCCCCTTGTACAGAATCTCCCCTTGTACAGAATCTCCCCTTGTACAGACTCTCCCCATTTACAGAAACTCCCATGTAAATACACAGAGACTCCCCTTGTACAGAGTCTCCCTTTGTACAGAGTCTCCCCTTGTACAGAATCTCCCCTTGTACAGAATCTCCCCTTGTACAGAATCTCCCATTGTACACAATCTCCCCATGTCCAGAATCTCCCCATGTAAATACACAGCGTCTCCCCTTGTACAGAATCTCCCCTTGTACAGAATCTCCCCTTGCACACAATCTCCCCATGTACAGAATCTCCCCATGTAAATACACAGAATCTCCCCTTGTGCAGAATCTCCCCTTGGACACAATCACCCCATGTACAGAATCTCCCCATGTAAATACACAGAGTCTCCCCTTGTAGAGAGTCTCCCCTTTTTGCAGAATCTCCCCTTGTACAGAATATCCCCATGTAAATACACAGAATCTCCCCTTGTACAGAGTCTCCCTTTGTACAGAATCTCCCCTTGTACAGACTTTCCCCATGTACAGAATCTCCCCACGTACAGAATCTCCCCATGTAAATACACTGAATCTCCCCTTGTACAGAATCTCCCCTTGTACAGAATCTCCCCTTGTACACATTCTCCCCATGGACAGAATCTCCAATGTAAATACACAGAGTCTCCCCTTGTACAGAGTCTCCCCTTGTACAGAGTCTCCCCTTGTACAGAGTCTCCCCTTGTACAGAGTCTCCCCTTGTACAGAGTCTCCCCTTGTACAGAGTCTCCCCTTGTCCAGAATCTCCCCTTGTACAGAATCTCCCCATGTAAATACACAGAGTCTCCCCTTGTACAGAGTCTCCCCTTGTACAGAATCTCCCCATGTACTGAATATCCCCTTGTACACAATCAGCCCATGTACAGAATCTCCCCATGTAAATACACAGAGTCTCCCCTTGTACAGAGTCTCCCCTTGTACAGAGTCTCCCCTTGTACAGAGTCTCCCCTTGTACAGAGTCTCCCCTTTTACAGAATCTCCCCTTGTACAGAATTTCCCCATGTAACTACACTGAATCTGCCATTGTACAGAAGCTCCCCTTGTACACAATCTCCCCATGTACAGAATCTCCCCATGTAAATACACATAATCTCCCCTTGCACAGTCTCCACTTGTACAGAATCTCCCTTTGTACAGAATCTCCCCTTGTGCACAATCTCCCCATGTACAGAATCTCCCCATGTAAATACACAGAGTCTCCCCTTGTACAGAATCTCGCCTTGTACACAATCTCCCCTTGTTCACAATCTCCCCATGTACAGAATCTCCCCATGTAAACACACAGAGTCTCCCCTTGTACAGAGTCTCCCCTTGTACAGAATCTCCCCTTGTACAGAATCTCCCCATGTAAATACACAGAGTCTCCCCTTGTACAATGTCTCCCCTTGTACAGAATCTCCCCTTGTACAGAATTTCCCCTTGTGCAGAATCTCCCCATGTAAATACACTGAATCTCCCCTTGTACAGTATCTCCCCTTGTACAGAATCTCCCCTTGTACACAATCTACCCATGTACAGAATCTCCCCATGTAAATACAGAGTCTCCCCTTGTACAGAGTCTCCCCTTGTACAGAGTCTCCCCTTGTACAGATTCTCCCCTTGTACACAATCTCCCCATGTACAGAATCTCCCCATGTAAATACACAGAGTCTCCCCTTGTCGAGAGTCTCCCCTTGTCCAGAATCTCCCCTTGTACAGAATCTCCCCATGTAAATACACAGAGTCGCCCCTTGTACAGAGTCTCCCTTTGTACAGAATCTCCCCTTGTACAGAATTTCCCCATGTACAGAATCTCCCCATGTACAGAATCTCCCCATGTAAATACACAGAGTCTCCCCTTGTACAGAGTCTCCCCTTGTACAGAATCTCCCCTTGTACAGAATCTCCCCTTGTACAGAATCTCCCATTGTACACAATCTCCCCATGTACACAATCTCCCCATGTAAATATACAGAATCGCCTTTTGTAAATACATACATCTCCCCTTGCACACAGGGAGAGCCTCCCCTTGTACAGAGTTTCCCCTTGTACAGAATCTCCCGTGTACAGAATCTCCCCATGTACAGAATCTTCCCTTGTACAAAGTCTCCTCTTGTACACAATCTCCCCATGTACAGAATCTCCCCATGTAAATACACAGAGTCTCCCCTTCTACAGAGTCTCCCCTTGTACAGAGTCTCCCCTTGTACAGAATCTCCCCTTGTACAGAATCTCCCCATGTAAATACACAGAGTCTCCCCTTGTACAGAGTCTCCCCTTGTAAATGCACAGAATCTCCCCTTGTACAGAATCTTCCCTTGTACAAAGTCTCCTCTTGTACACAATCTCCCCATGTACAGAATCTCCCCATGTAAATACACAGAGTCTCCCCTTCTACAGAGTCTCCCCTTGTACAGAGTCTCCCCTTGTACAGAATCTCCCCTTGTACAGAATCTCCCCATGTAAATACACAGAGTCTCCCCTTGTACAGAGTCTCCCCTTGTACAGAATCTCCCTTTGTACAGAATTTCCCCATGTACAGAATCTCCCCATGTAAATACACAGAGTCTCCCCTTGTAGAGAGTCTCCCTTTGTCCAGAATCTCCCCTTGTACAGAATTTCCCCATGTACAGGATCTCCCCATGTACAGAATCTCCCCATGTAAATACACAGAGTCTCCCCTTCTACAGAGTCTCCCCTTGTCCAGAGTCTCCCTTGTACAGAATCTCCCCTTGTACAGAATCTCCCCTTGTAAATACACAGAGTCTCCCCTTGTACAGAGTCTCCCCTTGTACAGAATCTCCCCTTGTACAGAATTTCCCCATGTACAGAATCTCCCCATGTACAGAATCTCCCCATGTAAATACACTGAAACTCCCCTTGTACAGTATCTCCCCTTGTACAGAATCTCCCCTTGTACACAATCTACCCATGTACAGAATCTCCCCATGTAAATACACAGAGTCTCCCCTTGGACAGAGTCTCCCCTTGTACAGAGTCTCCCCTTGTACAGAATCTCCCCTTGTACACAATCTCCCCATGTACAGAATCTCCCCATGTAAATAGACAGAATCTCCCCTTGTGCAGAATCTCCCCTTGTACCCAATCACCCCATGTACAGAATCTCCCCTTGTAAATACACAGAGTCTCCCCTTGTAGAGAGTCTCCCCTTGTACAGAATCTCCCCTTGTCCAGAATCTCCCCATGTAAAGACACAGAGTCTCCCCTTGTACAGAGTCTCCCTTTGTACAGAATCTCCCCTTGTACAGAATTTCCCCATGTACAGAATCTCCCCATGTACAGAATCTCCCCATGTAAATACACAGAGTCTCCCCTTGTACAGAGTCTCCCCTTGCACAGAATCTCCCCTTGGACAGAATCTACCCATGTCCAGAAAGTCCCTTTGTACACAATCTCCCCATGTACAGAATCTCCCCATGTAAATACACAGAGTCTCCCCTTGTACAGAGTCTCCCCTTGTACAGAATCACCCCTTGTACAGAATCTCCCATTGTATACAATCTCCCCATGTACAGAATCTCCCCATGTAAATATACAGAATCGCCTTTTGTAAATACACAAATCTCCCCTTGCACAAAGGGAGAGCCTCCCCTTGTACAGAGTTTCCCCTTGTACAGAATCTCCCGTGTACAGAATCTCCCCATGTACAGAATCTCCCCATGTAAATGCACAGAATCCCCCTTGTACAGAATCTTCCCTTGTACAAAGTCTCCCCTTGTACACAATCTCTCCATGTACAGAATCTCCCCATGTAAATACACAGAGTCTCCCCTTGTACAGAGTCTCCCCTTGTACAGAATCTCCCGTGTACAGAATCTCCCCATGTACAGAATCTCCCCATGTAAATGCACAGAATCTCCCCTTGTACAGAATCTTCCCTTGTACAAAGTCTCCCCTTGTACACAATCTCCCCATGTACAGAATCTCTCCATGTAAATACACAGAGTCTCCCCTTGTACAGAGTCTCCCCTTGTACAGAGTCTCCCGTTCTACAGACTCTCCCCTTGTACAGAATCTCCCCTTGTACAGAATCTCCCCATGTAAATACGCAGAGTCTCCCCTTGTACAGAATCTCCCCTTGTACATAATTTCCCCATGTACAGAATCTCCCCATGTACAAAATCTCCCCATGTAAAAACACTGAATCTCCCCTTGAACAGTATCTCCCCTTGTACAGAATCTCCCATTGCACACAATCTCCCCATGTACAGAATCTCCCCATGTAAATACACAGAGTCTCCCCTTGTACAGAGTCTCCCCTTGTACAGAATCTCCCGTGTACAGAATCTCCCCATGTACAGAATCTCCCCATGTAAATGCACAGAATCTCCCCTTGTACAGAATCTTCCCTTGTACAAAGTCTCCCCTTGTACACAATCTCCCCATGTACAGAATCTCTCCATGTAAATACACAGAGTCTCCCCTTGTACAGAGTCTCCCCTTCTACAGACTCTCCCCTTGTACGGAATCTCCCCTTGTACAGAATCTCCCCATGTAAATACACAGAGTCTCCCCTTGTACTGAATCTCCCCTTGTACAGAATTTCCCCATGTACAGAATCTCCCCATGTACAAAATCTCCCCATGTAAATACACTGAATCTCCCCTTGAACAGTATCTCCCCTTGAACAGAATCTCCCATTGCACACAATCTCCCCATGTACAGAATCTCCCCATGTAAATACACAGAGTCTCCCCTTGTACAGAGTCTCCCCTTGTACAGAATCTCCCCTTGTACAGAATTTCCCCATGTACACAATCTCCCCATGTACACAATCTCCCCATGGAAATACACTGAATCTCCCCTTGTACAGTATCTCCCCTTGTACAGAATTTCCCCTTGTACACAATCTACCCATGTACAGAATCTCCCCATGTAAATACACAGAGTCTCCCCTTGTACAGAGTCTCCCCTTGTACAGAGTCTCCCCTTGTACAGAATCTCCCCTTGTACACAATCTCCCCATGTACAGAATCTCCCCATGTCAATACACAGAATGTCCCCTTGTAGAGAGTCTCCCCTTGTACAGAATGTCCCCATGTAAATACACAGAGTCTCCCCTTGGACAGAGTCTCCCTTTGTACAGAATCTCCCCTTGTACAGAATTTCCCCATGTACAGAATCTCCACATGTACTGAATCTCCCCATGTAAATACACTGAATCTCCCCTTGTACAGAATCTCCCCTTGTGCAGAATCTCCCCTTGTACAGAATATCCCCATTTACAGAAAATCCCATGTAAATACACAGAGACTCCCCTTGTACAGAGTCTCCCCATGTACAGAGTCTCCCCTTGTACAGAATCTCCCCTTGTACAGAATTTCCCCATGTACAGAATCTCCCCATGTACAAAATCTCCCCATGTAAATACACTGAATCTCCCCTTGCACAGTGTCTCCCCTTGTACAGAATCTCCCATTGTACACAATCTCCCCATGTACAGAATCTCCCCATGTAAATACACAGAGTCTCCCCTTGTACAGAGTCTCCCCTTGTACAGAGTCTCCCCTTGTACAGAATCTCCCCTTGCACACAATCTCCCCATGTACAGAATCTCCCCATGTAAATACACAGAATCTCCCCTTGTGCAGAATCTCCCCTTGTACACAATAACCCCATGTACAGAATCTCCCCATGTAAATACACATAGTCTCCCCTTGTAGAGAGTCTCCCCTTGTACAGAATCTCCCCTTGTACAGAATATCCCCATGAAAATACACAGAATCTCCCCTTGTACAGAGTCTCCCTTTGTACAGAATCTCCCTTTGTACAGAATTTCCCCATGTACAGAATCTCCCCACGTACAGAATCTCCCCATGTAAATACACTGAATCTCCCCTTGTCCAGAATCTCCCCTTGTACAGAATCTCCCCTTGTACACATTCTCCCCATGTACAGAATCTCCAATGTAAATACACAGAGTCTCCCCTTGTACAGAGTCTCCCCTTGTACAGAGTCTCCCCTTGTACAGAGTCTCCCCTTGTACAGAACCTCCCCTTGCACAGAATCTCCCCATGTACAGAATCTCCCCATGTAAATACACAGAGTCTCCCCTTGTACAGAATCTCCCCTTGTACAGAATCTCCCCTTGTACACAATCAGCCCATGTACAGAATCTCCCCATGTAAATACACAGAGTCTCCCCTTGTACAGAGTCTCCCCTTGTACAGAGTCTCCCCTTTTACAGAATCTCCCCTTGTACAGAATTTCCCCATGTAAATACACTGAATCTGCCCTTGTACAGAAGCTCCCCTTGTACACAATCTCCCCATGAACAGAATCTCCCCATGTAAATACACATAATCTCCCCTTGTACAGAGTCTCCCCTTGTACAGAATCTCCCTTTGTACAGAATCTCCCCTTGTGCACAATCTCCCCATGTACAGAATCTCCCCATGTAAATACACAGAGTCTCCCCTTGTACAGAATCACGCCTTGTACACAATCTCCCCTTGTTCTCAATCTCCCCATGTACAGAATCTCCCCATGTAAATACACAGAGTCTCCCCTTGTACAGAGTCTCCCCTTGGACAGAGTCTCCCCTTGTACTGAATCTCCCCTTGTACAGAATCTCCCCATGTAAATACACAGAGTCTCCCCTTGTACAGAGTCTCCCCTTGTACAGAATCTCCCCTTGTACAGAATTTCCCCTTGTACAGAATCTCCCCATGTAAATACACCGAATCTCCCCTTGTACAGTATCTCCCCTTCTACAGAATCTCCCCTTGTACACAATCTACCCATGTACAGAATCTCCCCATGTCAATACACAGAGTCTCCCCTTGTACAGAGTCTCCCCTTGTACAGAGTCTCCCCTTGTACAGAATCTCCCCTTGTACACAATATCCCATGTACAGAATCTCCCCATGTAAATCGACAGAATCTCCCCTTGTGCAGAATCTCCCCTTGTACCCAATCACCCCATGTACAGAATCTCCCCATGTAAATACACAGAGTCTCCCCTTGTAGAGAGTCTCCCCTTGTACAGAATCTCCCCTTGTACAGAATCTCCCCATGTACAGAATCTCCCCATGTACAGAATCTCCCCATGTAAATACACAGGGTCTCCCCTTGTACAGAGTCTCCCATTGTACAGAATCTCCCCTTGTACAGAATCTCCCCTTGTACAGAATCTCCCCTTGTACAGAATCTCCCATTGTACACAATCTCCCCATGTACAGAATCTCCCCATGTAAATATACAGAATCGCCTTTTGTAAATACATACATCTCCCCTTGCACACAGGGAGAGCCTCCCCTTGTACAGAGTTTCCCCTTGTACAGAATCTCCCGTGTACAGAATCTCCCCATGTCCAGAATCTCCCCATGTAAATGCACAGAATCTCCCCTTGTACAGAATGTTCCCTTGTACAAAGTCTCCCCTTGGACACAATCTCCCCATGTACAGAATCTCCCCATGTAAATACACAGAGTCTCCCCTTGTACAGAGTCTCCCCTTGTACAGAATCTCCCTTTGTACAGAATTTCCCCATGTACAGAATCTCCCCATGTAAATACACAGAGTCTCCCCTTGTAGAGAGTCTCCCCTTGTACAGAATCTCCCCTTGTACAGAATCTCCCCATGTAAATACACAGAGTCTCCCCTTGTACAGAGTCTCCCCTTGTACACAATTTCCCGTGTACAGAATCTCCCCTTGTACAGAATCTCCCCATGTACAGAATGTCCCTTTGTACACAATCTCGCCATGTACAGAATCTCCCCATGTAAATACACAGAGTCTCCCCTTGTACAGAGTCTCCCCTTGTACAGAGTCTCCCCTTGTACAGAGTCTCCCCTTGTACAGAATCTTCCCTTGTACAGAATCTCCCATTGTACACAATCGCCCCATGTACAGAATCTCCCCATGTAAATACACAGAATCGCCTTTTGTAAATACACAAATCTCCCCTTGCACACAGGGAGTGCCTCTCCTTGTACAGAGTCTCCCCTTGTACAGAATCTCCCGTGTACAGAATCTCCCCATGTACAGAATCTCCCCATGTAAATGCACAGAATCTCCCCTTGTACAGAATATTCCCTTGTACAAAGTCTCCCCTTGTACAGAATCTCCCCTTGTACAGAATCTCCCCATGTAAATAAACAGAGTCTGCCCTTGTACAGAGTCTCCCCTTGTACAGAGTCTCCCCTTGTACAGAATCTCCCCTTGTACAGAATTTCCACTTGTACAGAAGATCCCCTTGTACACAATCTCCCCATGTACAGAATCTCCCCATGTAAATACACAGAATCTCCTTTTGTAAATCCACAAATCTCCCCTTGCACACATGGACAGCCTCCCCTTCTACAGAGTCTCCCCTGGTACAGAATCACCCGTGCACAGAGTCACCCCATGTACAGAATCTCCCCATGTAAATACACAAAATCTCCCCTTGTACACAATCTCCCGTCTACAGAATCTCCCCGTGTACAGAATCTCCTCATGTAAATACACAGAGTCTCCCCTTGTACAGAGTCTCCCCTTGTACAGAGTCTCCCCTTGTACAGAGTCTCCCCTTGTACAGAATCTCCCCTTGTACAGAATCTCCCCATGTACAGAATGTCCCTTTGTACACAATCTCCCCATGTACAGAATCTCCCCATGTCAATACACAGATTCTCCCCTTGTACAGAGTCTCCCCTTGTACAGAATCTCCCCTTGTACAGAATCTCCCCTTGTACAGAATCTCCCATTGTACACAATCTCCCCATGTACAGAATCTCCCCATGTAAATACACAGAATCGCCTTTTGTAAATACACAAATCTCCCCTTGCACACAGGGAGAGCCTCCCCTTGTACAGAGTCTCCACTTGTACAGAATCTCCCATGAACAGAATCTCCCCATGTACAGAATCTCCCCATGTAAATGCACAGAATCTCCCCTTGTACAGAATATTCCCTTGTACAAAGTCTCCCCTTGTACACAATCTCCCCATGTACAGAATCTCCCCATGTAAATACACAGAGTCTCCCCTTGTACAGAGTCTCCCCTTGTACAGAGTCTCCCCTTGTACAGGATCTCCCCTTGTACAGAATCTCCCCATGTACAGAATCTCCCCATGTAAATACACAGAGTCTGCCCTTGTGCAGAGTCTCCCCTTGTACAGAGTCTCCCCTTGCTCAGAATCTCCCCTTGTACAGAATTTCCACTTGTACAGAAGATCCCCTTGTACACAATCTCCCCATGTACAGAATCTCCCCATGTACAGATCTCCCCATGTAAATACACAAAATCTCCCCTTGTACACAATCTCCCGTCTACAGAATCTCCCCATGTACAGAATCTCCCCATGTAAATACACAGAGTCTCCCCTTGTTCAGAGTCTCCCCTTGTACAGAATCTCCCCTTGTACAGTATCTCCCCATGTACAGAATGTCCCTTTGTACACAATCTCCCCATGTACAAAATCTCCCCATGTAAATACACAGATTCTCCCCTTGTACAGACTCTCCCCTTGTACAGAATCTCCCCTTGTACAGAATCTCCCCTTGTACAGAATCTCCCATTGTACACAATCTCCCCATGTACAGAATCTCCCCATGTAAATACACAGAATCGCCTTTTGTAAATACACAAATCTCCCCTTGCACACAGGGAGAGCCTCCCCTTGTACAGAGTCTCCACTTGTACAGAATCTCCCATGTACAGAATCTCCCCATGTACAGAATCTCCCCATGTAAATGCACAGAATCTCCCCTTGTACAGAATATTCCCTTGTACAAAGTCTCCCCTTGTACACAATCTCCCCATGAACAGAATCTCCCCATGTAAATACACAGAGTCTCCCCTTGTACAGTGTCTCCCCTTGTACAGAGTCTCCCCTTGTACAGAATCTCCCCTTGTACAGAATCTCCCCATGTAAATACACAGAGTCTCCCCTTGTACAGAGTCTCCCCTTGTACAGAATCTCCCCTTGTACAGAATTTCCCCATGTACAGAATCTCCCCATGTACAAAATCTCCCCATGTAAATACACTGAATCTCCCCTTGTACAGTATCTCCCCTTGTACAGAATCTCCCCTTGTACACAATCTACCCATGTACAGAATCTCCCCATGTAAATACACAGAGTCTCCCCTTGTACAGAGTCTCCCCTTGTACAGAGTCTCCCCTTGTACACAATCTCCCCTTGTACAGAATTTCCCCATGTAAATACACTGAATCTCCCCTTGTACAGAATCTCCCCATGTAAATACACAGAATCTCCTTTTTTAAATACACAAATCTCCCCTTGCACGCAGGGAGAGCCTCCCCTTGTACAGAGTCTCCCCTTGTACACAATCTCCCGTGTACAGAATCTCCCCATGTACAGAATCTCCCCATGTAAATACACAGAGTCTCCCCTTGTACAGAGTCTCCCCTTGTACAGAGTCTCCCCTTGTACAGAATTTACCCTTGTACAGAATCTCCCCATGTACAGAATGTCCCTTTGTACACAATCTCCCCATGTACAGAATCTCCCCATGTAAATACACAGAGTCTCCCCTTGTACAGAGTCTCCCCTGTACAGAATCTCCCCTTGTACAGAATCTCCCCTAGTACACAATCTCCCCATGTACAGAATCTCCCCATGTAAATACACAGAATCTCCTCTTGTAAATACACAAATCTCCCTTTGCACATAGGGAGAGTCTCCCCTTGTACAGAGTCTCCCCTTGTACAGAGTCTACTGTTGTACAGAATCTCCCCTTGTACACAATCTACCCATGTACAGAATCTCCCCATGTAAATACACAGAGTCTCCCCTTGTACAGGGTCTCCCCTTGTACCGAGTCTCCCCTTGTACAGAATCTCCCCTTGTACACAATTTCCCCATGTAAATACACTGAATCTCCCCTTGTACAGAAGCTCCTCTTGTTCAAAATCTCCCCATGTACAGAATCTCCCCATGTAAATACACAGAGTCTCCCCTTGTACAGAGTCTCCCCTTGTACAGAGTCTACCGTTGTACAGAATCTCCCCTTGTACACAATCTACCCATGTACAGAATCTCCCCATGTCAATACACAGATTCTCCCCTTGTACAGGGTCTCCCCTTGTACAGAGTCTCCCCTTGTACAGAATCTCCCCTTGTACACAATTTCCCCATGTAAATACACTGAATCTCCCCTTGTACAGAAGCTCCTCTTGTTCAAAATCTCCCCATGTACAGAATCTCCCCATGTAAATACACAGAGTCTCCCCTTGTACAGAGTCTCCCCTTGTACAGAATCTCCCGTGTACAGAATGTCCCCATGTACAGAATCTCCCCATCTACAGAATCTTCCCTTGTACAGAGTCTCCCCTTGTACACAATCTCCCCTTGTACAGAATCTCCCCATGTAAATACACAGAATCTTCCCTTGTACAGAATCTCCCCATGTACAGAATCTCCCCTTGTACACAATCTCCCCATGTACAGAATCTCCCCATGTAAATACACAGAATCTCCTCTTGTAAATACACAAATCTCCCTTTGCACATAGGGAGAGTCTCCCCTTGTACAGAGTCTCCCCTTGTACAGAGTCTACCGTTGTACAGAATCTCCCCTTGTACAGAATCTCCCCATGTACAGAATGTCCCTTTGTACACAATCTCCCCATGTACAGAATCTCCCCATGTAAATACACAGATTCTCCCCTTGTACAGAGTCTCCCCTTGTACAGAATCTCCCCTTGTACAGAATCTCCCCTTGTACAGAATCTCCCATTGTACACAATCTCCCCATGTACAGAATCTCCCCATGTAAATCCACAGAATCGCCTTTTGTAAATACACAAATCTCCCCTTGCACACAGGGAGAGCCTCCCCTTGTACAGAGTCTCCACTTGTACAGAATCTCCCATGTACAGAATCTCCCCATGTACAGAATCTCCCCATGTAAATACACAGAATCTCCTCTTGTAAATACACAAATCTCCCTTTGCACATAGGGAGAGTCTCCCCTTGTACAGAGTCTCCCCTTGTACAGAGTCTACCGTTGTCCAGAATCTCCCCTTGTAGACAATCTACCCATGTACGGAATCTCCCCATGTAAATACACAGAGTCTCCCCTTGTACAGGGTCTCCCCTTGTACAGAGTCTCCCCTTGTACAGAATCTCCCCTTGTACACAATTTCCCCATGTAAATACACTGAATCTCCCCTTGTACAGAAGCTCCTCTTGTTCAAAATCTCCCCATGTACAGAATCTCCCCATGTAAATACACAGAGTCTCCCCTTGTACAGAGTCTCCCCTTGTACAGAATCTCCCGTGTACAGAATGTCCCCATGTACAGAATCTCCCCATCTACAGAATCTTCCCTTGTACAGAGTCTCCCCTTGTACACAATCTCCCCTTGTACAGAATCTCCCCATGTAAATACACAGAATCTCCCCTTGTACAGAATCTCCCCATGTACAGAATCTCCCCTTGTACACAATCTCCCCATGTACAGAATCTCCTCATGTAAATACACAGAATCTCCTCTTGTAAATACACAAATCTCCCTTTGCACATAGGGAGAGTCTCCCCTTGTACAGAGTCTCCCCTTGTACAGAGTCTACCGTTGTACAGAATCTCCCCTTGTACAGAATCTCCCCATGTACAGAATGTCCCTTTGTACACAATCTCCCCATGTACAGAATCTCCCCATGTAAATACACAGATTCTCCCCTTGTACAGAGTCTCCCCTTGTCCAGAATCTCCCCTTGTACAGAATCTCCCCTTGTACAGAATCTCCCATTGTACACAATCTCCCCATGTACAGAATCTCCCCATGTAAATCCACAGAATCGCCTTTTGTAAATACACAAATCTCCCCTTGCACACAGGGAGAGCCTCCCCTTGTACAGAGTCTCCACTTGTACAGAATCTCCCATGTACAGAATCTCCCCATGAACAGAATCTCCCCATGTAAATGCACAGAATCTCCCCTTGTACAGAATATTCCCTTGTACAAAGTCTCCCCTTGTACACAATCTCCCCATGTACAGAATCTCCCCATGTAAATACACAGAGTCTCCCCTTGTACAGGGTCTCCCCTTGTACAGAGTCTCCCCTTGTACAGAATCTCCCCTTGTACACAATTTCCCCATGTAAATACACTGAATCTCCCCTTGTACAGAAGCTCCTCTTGTTCAAAATCTCCCCATGTACAGAATCTCCCCATGTAAATACACAGAGTCTCCCCTTGTACAGAGTCTCCCCTTGTACAGAGTCTACCGTTGTACAGAATCTCCCCTTGTACACAATCTACCCATGTACAGAATCTCCCCATGTAAATACACAGATTCTCCCCTTGTACAGGGTCTCCCCTTGTACAGAGTCTCCCCTTGTACAGAATCTCCCCTTGTACACAATTTCCCCATGTAAATACACTGAATCTCCCCTTGTACAGAAGCTCCTCTTGTTCAAAATCTCCCCATGTACAGAATCTCCCCATGTAAATACACAGAGTCTCCCCTTGTACAGAGTCTCCCCTTGTACAGAATCTCCCGTGTACAGAATGTCCCCATGTACAGAATCTCCCCATCTACAGAATCTTCCCTTGTACAGAGTCTCCCCTTGTACACAATCTCCCCTTGTACAGAATCTCCCCATGTAAATACACAGAATCTTCCCTTGTACAGAATCTCCCCATGTACAGAATCTCCCCTTGTACACAATCTCCCCATGTACAGAATCTCCCCATGTAAATACACAGAATCTCCTCTTGTAAATACACAAATCTCCCTTTGCACATAGGGAGAGTCTCCCCTTGTACAGAGTCTCCCCTTGTACAGAGTCTACCGTTGTACAGAATCTCCCCTTGTACAGAATCTCCCCATGTACAGAATGTCCCTTTGTACACAATCTCCCCATGTACAGAATCTCCCCATGTAAATACACGGAATCTCCTCTTGTAAATACACAAATCTCCCTTTGCACATAGGGAGAGTCTCCCCTTGTACAGAGTCTCCCCTTGTACAGAGTCTCCCCTTGTACAGAATCTCCCCTTGTACAGAATCTCCCATTGTACACAATCTCCCCATGTACAGAATCTCCCCATGTAAATACACAGAATCGCCTTTTGTAAATACACAAATCTCCCCTTGCACACAGGGAGAGCCTCCCCTTGTACAGAGTCTCCACTTGTACAGAATCTCCCATGTACAGAATCTCTCCATGAACAGAATCTCCCCATGTAAATGCACAGAATCTCCCCTTGTACAGAATATTCCCTTGTACAAAGTCTCCCCTTGTACACAATCTCCCCATGTACAGAATCTCCCCATGTAAATACACAGAGTCTCCCCTTGTACAGAGTCTCCCCTTGTACAGAGTCTCCCCTTGTACAGAATCTCCCCTTGTACAGAATCTCCCCATGTAAATACACAGAGTCTCCCCTTGTCCAGAATCTCCCCTTGTACAGAATCTCCCCTTGTACAGAATTTCCCCATGTACAGAATCTCCCCATGTACAAAATCTCCCCATGTAAATACACTGAATCTCCCCTTGTACACTATCTCCCCTTGTACAGAATCTCCCCTTGTACACAATCTACCCATGTACAGAATCTCCCCATGTAAATACACAGAGTCTCCCCTTGTACAGAGTCTCCCCTTGTACAGAGTCTCCCCTTGTACACAATCTCCCCTTGTACAGAATTTCCCCATGTAAATAAACTGAATCTCCCCTTGTACAGAAGCTCCCCTTGTACACAATCTCCCCATGTACAGAATCTCCCCATGTAAATACACAGAATCTCCTTTTTTAAATACACAAATCTCCCCTTGCACGCAGGGAGAGCCTCCCCTTGTACAGAGTGTCCCCTTGTACACAATCTCCCGTGTACAGAATCTCCTCATGTACAGAATCTCCCCATGTAAATACACAGAGTCTCCCCTTGTACAGAGTCTCCCCTTGTACAGAGTCTCCCCTTGAACAGAATTTACCCTTGTACAGAATCTCCCCATGTACAGAATGTCCCTTTGTACACAATCTCCCCATGTACAGAATCTCCCCATGTAAATACACAGAGTCTCCCCTTGTACAGAGTCTCCCCTGTACAGAATCTCCCCTTGTACAGAATCTCCCCTAGTACACAATCTCCCCATGTACAGAATCTCCCCATGTAAATACACAGAATCTCCTCTTGTAAATACACAAATCTCCCTTTGCACATAGGGAGAGTCTCCCCTTGTACAGAGTCTCCCCTTGTACAGAGTCTACCGTTGTACAGAATCTCCCCTTGTACACAATCTACCCATGTACAGAATCTCCCCATGTAAATACACAGAGTCTCCCCTTGTACAGGGTCTCCCCTTGTACAGAGTCTCCCCTTGTACAGAATCTCCCCTTGTACACAATTTCCCCATGTAAATACACTGAATCTCCCCTTGTACAGAAGCTCCTCTTGTTCAAAATCTCCCCATGTACAGAATCTCCCCATGGAAATACACAGAGTCTCCCCTTGTACAGAGTCTCCCCTTGTACAGAGTCTACCGTTGTACAGAATCTCCCCTTGTACACAATCTACCCATGTACAGAATCTCCCCATGTAAATACACAGAGTCTCCCCTTGTACAGGGTCTCCCCTTGTACAGAGTCTCCCCTTGTACAGAATCTCCCCTTGTACACAATTTCCCCATGTAAATACACTGAATCTCCCCTTGTACAGAAGCTCCTCTTGTTCAAAATCTCCCCATGTACAGAATCTCCCCATGTAAATACACAGAGTCTCCCCTTGTACAGAGTCTCCCCTTGTACAGAATCTCCCGTGTACAGAATGTCCCCATGTACAGAATCTCCCCATCTACAGAATCTTCCCTTGTACAGAGTCTCCCCTTGTACACAATCTCCCCTTGTACACAATCTCCCCATGTAAATACACAGAATCTCCCCTTGTACAGAATCTCCCCATGTACAGAATCTCCCCTTGTACACAATCTCCCCATGTACAGAATCTCCCCATGTAAATACACAGAATCTCCTCTTGTAAATACACAAATCTCCCTTTGCACATAGGGAGAGTCTCCCCTTGTACAGAGTCTCCCCTTGTACAGAGTCTACCGTTGTACAGAATCTCCCCTTGTACACAATCTCCGCATGTACAGAATCTCCCCATGTAAACACACAGAATCTCCCCTTGTACAGAATCCCCCTTGTACAAAGTCTCCCCTTGTACACAATCTCCCCATGTACAGAATCTCCCCATGTAAATACACAGAGTCTCCCCTTGTACAGAGTCTCCCCTTGTACAAAATCTCCCCTTTTACAAAGTCTCCCCTTGTACAGAATCTCCCCTTGTACAGAATCTCCCCATGTATATACACAGAATCTCCCCTTGTACAGAATCTCCCCTTGTACAGAATCTCCCCTTGTACACAATCTTCCCATGTACTGAATCTCCCCATGTACAGAATCTCCCCATGTAAATACACAGAATCTCCGCTTGTACACAATCTCCCCTTGTACAGGTCTCCACTTGTAAATACACGGAATCAGCCCTTGTAAATGCGTAGATTCTCCTCTTGTACTGAGAGAGAGTCTCCCCTTGTGCAGAATCTCCCCTTGTACACAATCTCCCCTTCTGCTGGTTCCCCTTGTAAATACACAGAATCTCCCATTGTACATCGATTCTCCCCTTGTACAGAGGGTGAGTCTCCCCTTGTAGAATGGGAGTCTCCCCTTGTACAGAGAGAGAGTCTCTCTTTGTACAGAGAGAGAGTCTCCCCTTGTACAGAGAGAGTGTCTCCCCTTGTACAGATTCTCCCCCTGTACAGAAACTCCCCTTGTGGAGACAGAGTCTCTCCTGGTACAGAATCTCCCCTTGAACTGAGACAGAGGGCACGAACTTATGAAAAATATTCAAAGTGCAAAAAGAGCGATGAAACGGGGAGAATGGTGCCGCTCTTTTTGCCAGGCACGCCTCAACCTTCTGGCATTTTTGCAAATAAAGACAGCCTCTCGATTCTCACCAGTGGAGGGGGGGGGAGGGGGGGGCGCAGAGCCTATTCTCGCCATTGAAGCGGACTGCAGAGTGCTTGGGGCGCCATTACGCAGGTGCCCCCATCTGCCCTTGAACTGGGAGACCCCCTGCCACCCCCAACCCTTCCACGGACTTTGCCAGCCACCGCCCCTGCCGATTTTCTCCCTGTGTCAGACCCTCCTCCGCCCAGCTGCCGATCGCTCCCTGTGCCAATCCCTCCCCCCACTTCCCACCGATCACTTCCTGTGGCGGTCCCTCCCCCTCCCTCCCCCCGCCAATCGCTCCCTGCGCTTCCCCCCCCCTCCCCACTGATCACCCCAACCCTGTCAGCAGAGTTCCCCCCCAATGATCAGCCCTCGTCTGCAGAGTTCCCCTTCAACGCCGATCACCCCCATCTGCAGAGTTCCCCTCCACTATCACCCCCGCTGCAGAGCTCCCCCCCTTGCCTCCCTCCCTTTGCAGACCTCCCTCCCCCGTGGAGCTCCTCCTTTCCCCCCTCCCATCATTGCCCCACCCCCACTCAAGGCCTACCCCCACTCAGGCCCCACCCCCTTGGCACTGCCCCCGGCACAGTTTTGGTGCACGGTAGGGCACTGCCCAGCCCTGCCCCCAACACCTGGGGGGCTTCAACTGCCTACAATCCCCTGGCAAGGCCATCACATCTGGTGTCCGCTGCTGGAGACCATCCATGATTCTTGCCAGTGAGAACCTTGACCAGTGAGGTGGTGAAGGTAAGTGAGTCCAGACGATAACATCCGAGACTCGCGAATGACATGTTAATAATGTCATTAACATTTAAATCAGCCTCACGCCCAGAATGGCAAAGCGGGGCAGGTATGATCAGACGTGAAGCTGGTTTAAATATTAATGCCATTATTAACATGTCATTAACGTGTCCCGAACACTATCATCTGGCCTCACTTACCTTCACCACCTTGATGGACAAAGTTCGCCCCGGAGAGATTCACGTCTGCCTGCCGAGACTAGAGGTGATGGCCTTGCTGGAGGTTTCAGAGGCACTGGCATTGCCCACCTTGAACACTGGCACTTTCCACCTGGCACCCTGGCATTGTCCACTGGGCACCCTGGCATTGCCCACCTGACACCCTGGCATTGTCCGCCTGGCACCCTGGCACTGTTCCCCAGGCACCCTGGCACTGTTCCCCAGGCACCTTGGTGCGGTTCCCCAGGCACCTTGGTGCTGTCCCCCAGGCACCCTGGCGCTGTCCCCCAGGCACCCTGGCGCTGTCCCCCAGGCACCCTGGCGCTGTCCCCGAGACATCTTGGTGCTGTCCAGAAGGCACCTGGGCACTGCCTGCCTAGCACCCTGTTAATACCCGCCAGGCACCTGGCATTGTCTGCCTAGCAGCCTGGTATTGTCCACTGAGCACCCAGGCACTGTCTACCGCGCACCCTGGCATAGTCCACGGGGTGCCCTGGCACTGCCCAGCTGGAAACCTGACACTGTCAAGAAGGCACCTGGCACTGCCTGCCTAGTGCCCTGCTACTGCCCATTGGGTACGTTGGCACTGCCCATCAGGCAGCTTGGCACTGCCTACTGGGCGCCCTGACAGTGCCCACCAGTCACCATAACTGTGTCAATGGCAATGCCAAGGGGGTGGAGCCTGAATGGGGACAGAACCTATTGGGGTAGAACTATGACAAGGGGGGAGAGAAAAGGTGCACCGCAAGGGTGGGAGGGAGAGAAGGGCATTCTGATGGAGTGGCAATCGGTGGGGGAGAGGGAACTGTGCAGATAGGGTGATTGGCATTGCGGGGGAGAATGACATCCATTCGGCAGGTGGGGGATAGACTGGCAGAGTGGGGGCGAACAGCAGTATGCAGGGGGGGGAGGGGGGAGGGAGGAGGTGTCCAATGTCCGTGGGGTGGGTGGAGGGGGGGTCAGATCGGCAAGGGTGGTTGTTGGCGTAGGGGAGGGGTTCCCATGTCCATGGGGTGGCTGAGCAGAAGAGGCAGAAGATCTCTGGGAGATGGGGGCACCTGCACAATGGCACCCCGAGATCTCAGCAGCCGACTCCCCCGGCGGTCTCCAGCTACACCTCCGCAAAGTTTTCCCTTGAACAGAGACAGAATTTCCCCTTGTACACGGACAGAGTCTCCCCTTGTACACGGACAGAGTCTCCCCTGGTACACGGACAGAGTCTCCCATTGTACACGGACAGAGTTCCCCCTTGTTCACGGACAGAGTCTCCCCTTGTACACGGACCGAGTCTCCCCTTGTACACGGACAGAGTCTCCCCTTGTACAGAGACAGAATCTCCCCTTGTACACGGACAGAGTCTCCCCTTGTACACGGACAGAGTCTCCCCTTGTACAGAGACAGAATCTCCCCTTGTACACGGACAGAGTCTCCCCTTGTACACAGACAGAGTCTCCCCTTGTACACGGACAGAGTCTCCCCTTGTGCAGAGACAGAATCTCCCCTTGTACACGGACCGAGTCCCCCCTTGTACACAGACAGAGTCTCCCCTTGTACACGGACAGAGTCTCCCCTTGTACACAGACAGAGTCTCCCCTTGTACACGGACCGAGTCCCCCCTTGTACACAGACAGAATCTCCCCTTGTACACGGACCGAGTCCCCCCTTGTACACGGACAGAGTCTCCCCTTGTACAGAGACAGAATCTCCCCTTGTACACGGACAGAGTCTCCCCTTGTACACGGACCGAGTCCCCCCTTGTACACGGACAGAGTCTCCCCTTGTACACGGACAGAGTCTCCCCTTGTACACAGACAGAGTCTCCCCTTGTACACGGACAGAGTCCCCCCTTGTACACGGACAGAGTCTCCCCTTGTACACAGACAGAGTCTCCCCTTGTACACGGACAGAGTCTCCCCTTGTACAGAGACAGAGTCTCCCCTTTTACACGGACAGAGTCCCCCCTTGTACAGAGATAGATTCTCCCCTTGTACACGGACAGAGTCCCCCCTTGTACACGGACAGAGTCTCCCCTTGTACAGAGACAGAGTCTCCCCTTGTACACGGACAGAGTCTCCCCTTGTACACGGACAGAGTCTCCCCGTGTACGCAGACAGAGGGTGTGATCTTTCTGGCCCCCTGCACTGGTTGATCAGTGTGGTGAGCTGGGAAGATAGCGCCTGAGGCTTTTGCACCGGTGCAAACCAGTCTCACGGCGAAAGCTATCGTCCCAGCTGTGTTTTGTCGGTGTGATTGGCTTCTCACCGATTTAAATATTACTGACGCGCTTTGCCCCTTTGACAGAGAGAATCAGTCATGGTCCACACCGACTGGGACCAGATGTGATAACCCTGCCGGGGGGGATTGGAGGCCACTGAAGAACCCCGGTTGGTGGGGGCAGGGCCTGGCAGTGCCCACCAAGCACCATAGCTATGCTGGGGCAGTGCCAAGGGGAGGGGCGCAGGAGTGGGTGTGGGTTATAAGTGGTGAGGTGGGGCAATGATGGGGGAGGCAAGGGGGGGGTGAGCTCTGCAAGTGGGGGAAGGGAGCTCTGTATGGGGGGGAGGCATGGGGGTTGCTCTGTATGGGAGGTGATTAGCGGGGAGGGGATTCTGCAGTTGGTGGTGATCGACGGGGGGGGATCTCTGCAGGCGAGGGGTAATCAGTGGGGGGGAGCTCTGCAGACAGGGTGTGATCAGCAGGGGAGGGGAGCTCTGCAGGGATGGTGATTGGCCGGGGCGGGGTTGGACCGACACAGGAAGCAATTGGCTATGGGGTGGGGTCAGAGGGACTGGCACAGGGGAGCCATCGGGCAATCGGTGGGGGGGGGGGGGGACGCCCTGGCGCAAGAGAGTGATTGGTAGTGGGTAACGTGGGGACGATGTCCGTGGTGGGGGCGTTGGGGGGGTGTCAGGAGCTCTCCCAGTTCAGTGGCAGATTGCAGCACCCACGCAATGGCGCCCCAAGCAGAATGCAGCCAGCTTCACGGCTGGTTAGCCTCCGCCGCACCCCCGACTGGTGAGAATCGCGCTTCTGTCCAAAAGAGTGTCAGAAGATTGCATTTTCAAACGTACCCAAAAAATAGGTCGGAAACTCTCCCGTTTACTGGCTCGTTCAGCACTTTGAATTTTTTGGAAAGATCTCGTCCTGAATCTCCCCTTGTACAGAGACAGAATCTCCCCTTGTACAGGGGCAAATCTCCCCTTGTACAGAATCTCTGCTTGGAAATACACAGAATCTGCCCGTGGACTGAGAGACAGTCTCCCCTTGTACAGTGTTTCCCCTTGTACAGAATCTCCCCTTGTCCAGAGAGGGAGAGAGTCTCCCGTTGTACACAGGGAGGGTCTCCCCTTGTAAATACATTGTACAGAGTCTACCCTTGTACACAATCTCCCCATGTACAGATCTCCCCTTGTAAATACACAGAATCACCCCTTGTAAATACATAGAATCTCCCCTTGTAAATACACAGAATCTCCCCTTGTACAGAGAGAGAGAGTCTCCCTTTGTACACAGGGAGGATCTCCCCTTGTACAGAATCTACCCTGGTACAGAATCTCCCCTTGTACACAATCTCCCCATGTACAGATCTCCCCTTGTAAATACACAGAATATCCCCTTGCACAGAATCTCTGCTTGTAAATACACAGAATCTCCCCTTGTACAGAGATACAGAGTCTCCCGTTGTACACAGGGAGGGTCTCCCCTTGTACAGAGAGAGGGTCTCCCCTTGTACAGAATCTGCCCTTGTACAGAATCTCCCCTTGTACAGAGAGAGGGTCTCCCCTTGTACAGAATCTCCCCTTGTACAGAATCTGCCCTTGTACAGAATCTCCCCTTGTACACAATCTCCCCATGTACAGATCTCCCCTTGTAAATACACAGAATCTCCTCTTGTCCAGAGAGAGAGAGAGTCTCCCCTTGTACACAGGGAGGGTCTCCCCTTGTACACAATCTCCCCATGTACAGATCTCCCCTTGTAAATACACAGAATCTCCCCTTGCACACAATCTCCCCTTGTACACAATCTCCCCTTGTACACAATCTCCCCTTGTACACAATCTCCCCTTGTACACAATCTCCCCATGTAAATACACAGAATCTCCCCTTGTACAGAGAGAGAGAGAGTCTCCCCTTGTACACAGGGAGGGTCTCCCCTTGTACACAGGGAGGGTCTCGCCTTATACAGAATCTCCCCTTGTACAGAATCTCCCCTTGTACACAACCTCCTCTTGTACACAATCTCCCCATGTACAGATCTCCTCTTGTAAATACACAGAATCTCCCCTTGTCCAGAGAGAGAGAGAGTCTCCCCTTGTACACAGGGAGGGTCTCCCCTTGGACACAATCTCCCCATGTACAGATCTCCTCTTGTAAATACACAGAATCTCCCCTTGTCCAGAGAGAGAGAGAGTCTCCCCTTGTACACAGGGAGGGTCTCCCCTTGGACACAGGGAGGGTCACGCCTTATACAGAATCTCCCCTTGTACAGAATCTCCCCTTGTACAGAATCTCCCCTTGTACAGAATCTCCCCTTGTACACAATCTCCCCTTGTACACAATCTCCCCATGTACACAATCTCCTTATGTAAATACACAGAATCTCCCCTCGTAAATACACAGAATCTCCCCTTGTACAGAGACAGAGAGTCTCCCATTGTACACAGGGAGGGTCTCCCCTTGAACACAGGGAGGGTCTCCCCTTGTACAGAGTCTACCCTTGTACAGAATCTCCCCTTGTACACAATCTCCCCTTGTACACAATCTCCCCTTGTACACAATCTCCCCATGTACAGATCTCCCCTTGTAAATACACAGAATCTCCCCTTGCACAGAATCTCCCCTGGGCAGAGAGAGAGAGTCTCCCCTTGTACACAGTGATGGGGTCCCCTCATGTACAGAATCTTCCCTTGTAAATGCACAGAATTTCCTCTTGTAAATAGACAGAATGTCCTCTTGTCCAGAGAGAGAGAGAGTCTCCCGTTGTACATAGGGAGGGTCTCCCCTTGTACACAATCTCCCCATGTACAGATCTCCCCTTGTAAATACACAGAGTCTCCCCTTGCACAGAATCTCCCCTTGTAAATACACAGAATCTCCCCTTGTACAGAGAGAGTCTCCCGCTGTACACAGGGAGGGTCTCCCCTTATACACAGGGAGGGTCTCCCCTTATACACAGGGAGGGTCTCCCCTTATACACAGGGAGAGTCTCCCCTTATACACAGGGAGGGTCTCCCCTTGTACACAGGGAGGGTCTCCCCTTGTACACAGGGAGGGTCTCCCCTTGTACACAGGGAGGGTCTCCCCTTGTACACAGGGAGGGTCTCCCCTTATACAGAATCTTCCCTTGTACACAATCTCCCCTTGTACACAATCTCCCCTTGTACACAATCTCCCCATGTACAGATCTCCCCTTGTAAATGCACAGAATCTCCCCTTGTAAATACACAGAATCTCCCTTTGTACAGAGTGAGAGAGTCTCCCATTGTACACAGGGAGGGTCTCCCCTTGTACACAGGGAGGGTCTCCCCTTGTACAGAATCTTCCCTTGTACAGAATCTCCCCTTGTACACAATCTCCCCTTGTACACAATCTCCCCATGTACAGAACTCCCCTTGTAAATACACAGAATCTCCTCTTGTGCAGAGAGAGGGTCTCCCCTTGTACAGAATCTCCCCTTGTAAATACACAGAAACTCCCCTTGTACGGAGTGAGAGAGTCTCCCATTGTACACAGGGAGGGTCTCCCCTTGTACAGAATCTTCCCTTGTACAGATCTCCCCTTGTAAATACACAGAATCTCCCCTTGTAAATACACAGAATCTCCCGTTGTACAGAGTGAGAGGGTCTCCCCTTGTACACAGGGAGGGTCTCCCCTTGTACACAATCTCCCCATGTACAGATCTCCCCTTGTAAATGCACAGAATCTCCCCTCGTAAATACACAGAATCTCCCTTTGTACAGAGTGAGAGAGTCTCCCCTTGTACACAGGTAGGGTCTCCCCTTGTACAGAATCTTCCCTTGTACAGAATCTCCCCTTGTACACAATGTCCCCATGTCCAGATCTCCCCTTGTAAATACACAGAATCTCCCCTTGGACAGAGAGAGGGTCTCCCCTTGTACAGAATCTCCCCTTGTACAGAGACAGAATCTCCCTTTGTACAGGGCCAACTCTCCCTTAGTACAGAGACAGAATCTCCCCTTGTACAGGGCCAACTCTCCCTTAGTACAGAGACAGAATCTCCCCTAGTGCAGAGATGGAATCTCCCCTTGTGCAGAGACAGAATCTCCCCTTGTACAGAGATGGAATCTCCCCTTGTACAGGCCAGAATCTCCCCTTGTACAGAGACAGAATCTCCCCTAATGCGGAGATGGAATCTCCCCTTGTGCAGAAACAGAATCTCCCCTTGTACAGAGATGGAATCTCCCCTTGTGCAGAAACAGAATCTCCCCTTGTACAGGACAGAATCTCCCCTTGTACAGAGATGGAATCTCCCCTTGTACAGGACAGAATCTCCCCTTGTGCAGAGACAGAATCTCCCCTTGTGCAGAGACAGAATCTCCCCTTGTACAGAGATGGAATCTCCCCTTGTCCAGGACAGAATCTCCCCTTGTACAGGGACGGAATCTCCCCTTGTACAGGGACGGAATCTCCCCTTGTACAGGACAGAATCTCCCCTTGTACAGGGCCAACTCTCCCTTAGTACAGAGACAGAATCTCCCCTAATGCAGAGATGGAATCTCCCCTTGTGCAGAGACAGAATCTCCCCTTGTACAGAGATGGAATCTCCCCTTGTACAGGACAGAATCTCCCCTTGTACAGAGATGGAATCTCCCCTTGTACAGGACAGAATCTCCCCTTGTACAGGGATGGAATCTCCCCTTGTACAGGACAGAATCTCCCCTTGTACAGAGATGGAATCTCCCCTTGTACAGGACAGAATCTCCCCTTGTGCAGGGACGGAATCTCCCCTTGTACAGAGATGGAATCTCCCCTTGTACAGGACAGAATCTCCCCTTGTGCAGGGATGGAATCTCCCCTTGTACACCAACTGAGCCTCCTTCCTTCCCACGCTATACGCCCTGTGTATGACACCTTTGTATCTAAGCTACTACATTGCTGCCACTTGGCAGGGTCCACCCACCTGCGCCACTTCCTGCACCAATCTATTGGTGGCATCAAGCGGTGAGTGAGCACGCGCCCAACCAATCATCCCCATTCAGGCACCTGGCACTGATAGACTGCCCATTGGAGTTTCAATCTCCAAACCCAGCATGTGATTGGACAAGTGGGGAGGCGGTTTGGCACCAAAGGTTGGATCGTAAAGCGTACTTTTTGTGGTGGCCTTTGAACAACACACAGCAAAAAAAAATTAACAAATGGATAATGTATATTTTTATTGGACTAAAGATCTGTACTCTTATCTACGGACTGTTGGGTTATGATTTGTGGAAGTCTAGATTGTAGAAATCACCAAACTGTTTGTACAGAAGTGCAAATTATCCTGTGTCCTTCCAATGATGGGGGATTGATGTGACACCATCACTGGATGCTAGTTACCATGGCAACTGGAGTTCTGACAATTGGGTTCATCGTCAGTCAGCACTGGGAAGCACCGACCTTCTGCACCAATGTGTCTGATGTGGGCAGAGGACTTATTCCTAATTGGGTGGTGGGGTTTATTTGGAGTCATGGCTCTACTTCTCCCAACGTCCCTTATACCTGAGGCGAATCCAATAAAAAGTTGTTGTGGGTGCCAGGGCGATAGACTGAAGCTCTCTTCCTGACGGGGGCTGGGGGTGAAGTGGGGGGTGGGTTTGGGGTTGGGAAGGTGGTGGAGGGTTGGTGGGGGAGGTATTGCTGTTTCTTTTGAGTTGCCAGGCGGAGCCACCCCGAGCGTGATGTCACGTAAGTGCTCTTCTAACTTTGGGCTGGTCAGTGATGATGGGATTTGGAATTGACATTGGAAGTCAATTGACAGTTATCAGGGCAGGTTGAGGGGTAGGGGTTGGGGCGGTGTTAATTTACGGAATGCTCCACCCATTCACACCCACGGGATTCTCTGGTCACACCGGCGGTTCCACCCACCCACTGCCGTGGGTTTCCCGGCAGCGTGATGGGGGCTGGGGGGCTTCAATGGGAATTCCCATTGACAACGGCGGGACCAGAGAACCCCACCGCCAGAGAGTGGCACACAACCTCCCACCGCTAAGAAAAACGCTGAAGGGAAGCCTGACAATCTCACCCATTGCCCTGTCTTTGGGGGGAGCCTGGCAGGTCAGCCAAGGGGGGCGTCACCCACTGTGGAAACCAACTGGCATTCTGTCAAAATGCAGGAATTGAACCGGGGGCAGGGGTTTGTATTGAGGGGGGGGGGGGGGGCGAGAAGTGGGGGGCAAGTAAGAGGAAAAGCCCCAGAAAATCTCTCAGACCAAGTAAAATCCAGAGTTTAGAATTTGGACCGATTCCAAACACCAGAACAATGTTGGCCAGGAGGAGCACATTGGAAAGAACTAGACTGAAGATTGACTTGGATGATGTCACACTGGAACAAGTCAATACCTTTGTGTGTTTAAAATAAATAATAACCAGAGGTTGGCAGATGTGATGTCAAAATCAGAAGAAGGACAGAGTAATATCTTGAAGGTGGGGATGTGTTGACAACAATCAAACTCAAGCTTGGAAACAGCTCCTCAATATTTATTCTCTATTCTAACCACTTAACGTCCGCCTCAGAAAGCCAAAGAATCAGTGAAGATCTGTGGAAGAGAATAGAAATGAGGATTCTCAGATGCTCCGTAGACAGACCATAAGGTGAATGAAGAGGTGTTTGAAATTTGCGAGAGCAAAAACAGTGCCCTAAAAAGTGACATCCAGAGCAGGAAATGTCGGGATTTTGGCCATTTGATCAGAGCTGGAATCCTGCAGAGATCTCATAGAATCCCGAGAGTGCAGAAGGAGGCCATTCGGCCCATCGAGTCTGCACCAACAACAATCCCGCCCAGGCCCTATCCCCATATTTACCCTGCTAATCCCTTTAACCTACCACCCCAGGAGACTAAGGGGCAATTTTAGCACGGCCAATGCACCTAACCCGCACATCTTTGGGACTGTGGGAGGAAACCAGAGCACCCGGAGGAAACCCACGCAGACACGGGGGGAATGTGCAGACTCCACACAGACAGTGACCCAAGCCGGGAATCGAACCCGGGTCCCTGGGGCTGTGAGGCAGCAGTGCTAACAACTGTGCTACCGTGCCGCCCCTCCAGACGACATCAGAAAGTGGAGATGACCCAAGCGTAGTTGGATGATGGATGTCACGGAGCAGTCATAGCTGAGCTACTTGACGTATGAGGATGGAGCAAGTCAGACAAAGGTGACAGTCAATAACCGCAGATCCCTGGGAGGGAGCAGCTACAGGGTGACCTCAATAACAGACGGAGGCGGCAGAAGTTCCTTTTTGAAGTGTACTTTCACACACACTTTTCTTTCCATTGGGGGAATAGTGGGGATATGGTAGAAGGATTCCTGGGATGATCTTCAGCCCATTGAACCATCTCACCAATGTTCCTCCATTGACCATCAAGTCTTGAAGTGGAACTTGAACGCAGTGTTTCTGGGACAGCACCCACTGAGACACTGGGCACCCAATCAGCAGAGGTGATCATATGACGGCCCCGAAACTTTGAATCAACAACAGCCGCACCTCACCCATATTTAACTCCGTTGGCTCAGAGAGGGGTGTAATTCAGACGAACCCTTGAAGATCGCCATGTTCCGTAGGGTTTCCAAACCCTCCAGGATTGTGTCCGGAATCTCTTGGAATTAAAGATGAATCTTCAGGATCCTGTAGTGAGCATTCCCAGGAGAGAAACTGCAGGGTTATTGAAAAAGAATGTTTTTTTAGAAAATATGTATAGACCAGCATTTATTGCCCTTGGGAAGGTGGTGGTGAGTTGCCTTTTGAACCGCTGCAGTTCAGCTCGTGCAGGTACACCCACTGTGCCGTTAGGGAGGGTGTTCCAGGATTTTGACCCAGCAACGGTGAAGGAGTGGTGATATATTTCCAAGTCAGGATGGTGATTGGTTTACAGGGGAATTTGCCGGTGGTGGTGTTCCCATGTGTCTGCTGCTCTTGCCCTTCGAGATGGCAGTGGCTGTAGGGTCTGGAAGGTTTTGCCAGAGACTATTTTTAATGATCAATGAGTGAAATGGAACAAGTAAATCCTGCTTTTCCTTGTCCTCCGAGTGTACAAAATAAGAATTGTTTTCCCAACACACACCTCTTGGTGCCTGTATATGTTTTGTATATCTCTGCTCAACTATTGGTCAAAATAGCCTTCAGTCTCACACAAGCAACCCATTAGCTTAAATGTTGTCCAAGGAAATTCTATCTGCTTTACATTGCCCGGCCCAGCAGCTGGTGGGTAAAATGTCAGTTCTGTGCTTTAAACTTCTAAGGTGTGATTATTTACAGGATTTTATAAAATAATTAGGTTTTGTATGATACATTATACTTAATATATATCATTCATCCCCTCTTCAATGTGTACCCAGAGAGTGGGAAGCACAGTGAGAGGGTTTGGGGTGCCCAGCACTACCTGGACATTGATGTGGGTCACACCAAACTCTCCCATCTACATTGTGTTGATGGGATGGACTTTGTCTCCGTCTGTGGAGACAGCCAGGAATTCCGCTCCCTGGATAACCAAGCCGAGAAGGAGTTCTCCCTTTCTCTCAGTCGCGCTGTGCACCGTTGGAATTGAACAGCCAATGACATTGCAGTAGTTCAGAGCTGCAGGTCAGGTATTGGCTGAGGGCTTTCACAACTTTGACCTCATCTTGACAGTCTGCAGAAAACGTCAAGTGATCACGGCCTCTCCCTCTGCCCCCCGCCCCCCCCCCTCTGCCCCCCGCCCCCCTCTCTGCCCCCCCTCTGCCCCCCCCTCCCCCTCTGCCCCCCCACCCCCTCTGCCCCCTCCACCCCCCCTGCCCCCCCGCCACCCCCCCTGCCCCCCCTCTCTGCCCCCCTCCCCCTCTGCCCCCCCACCCCCTCTGCCCTCCCCTCTGCCCCCTCCACCCCCCCCTGCCCCCCCGCCACCCCCCCCTGCCCCCCCCTCTGCCCCCCACTCCCCCCCCCACCCACTCCCCCCCCCACCCCCTCTGCCCCCCCCCACCACACCACCCCCCACCACAAGCAATCAGCAAAATCCAACCCCAACAGGCAGCTAATTCAGCCCACCTCAAAAATGGCTGCCACTCACAATGGCCAATGGCATGAGAGTTCTTCATTCCAGGAGCTTCTACTGGTGTGAAGAGGGGAGATCAGGAGAAACCTCATTCATTATATGGGAGGGGGGGGACACACGATTGGTGGATGGAGGGGCTGGTGGAGGGAGAGGTTGGTGGAGGGCGGGGCTGATGGTGGGCGGGGCTGATGAAGGGATGGGCTGGTGGAGGGCAGGGCTACTGGATGGAGAGGCTGGTGGATGGAGGGGCTATTGGATGGAGAGGCTGGTGGAGGGAGGGGCTGGTGGAAGGAGGGGCTGGTGGAGGGAGGGGCTGGTGGAGGGAGGGGCTGGTGGAGGGAGGGATTGGTGGAGGGAGAGGCTGGTGGAGGGAGGGGCTACTGGATGGAGGGGCTGGTGGATGGAGGGGCTATTGGGTGGAGGGGCTGGTGGATGGAGGGGCTATTGGATGGAGAGGCTGGTGGATGGAGGGGCTGGTGGAGGGAGGGGCTGTTGGAGGGCGGGGCTACTGGATGGAGAGGCTGGTAGATGGGGGGGCTATTGGATGGAGAGGTTGGTGGAGGGTGGGGCTGATGGAGGGAGGGGCTACTGGATGGAGAGGCTGGTGGATGGAGCGGCTATTGGATGGAGAGGCTGGTGGATGGAGCGGCTATTGGATGGAGAGGCTGGTGGATGGAGGGGCTGGTGGAGGGAGGGGCTGTTGGAGGGAGGGGCTATTGTGTGGAGGGGGTGGTGGAGGGAGGCAGTTGGAGAGGAGTGGCTCTTGGAGGGAGAGCTAACTGGTTGGCATGGCTACCTAATGTTACGTCTCCAGCTTGCCTCGAAATAGCAAACAGGGAAAATTTTAGGGGAGTGGGAAATCTCCTGGCTGAGAAAGACCAGGAGAATTCCCCAGACCTGTTCCCACTCCCACTCTGGAATCTCGCTGGATCGCTGGCATTTTCATCAGCTTGGCATCTTGCAAAGGGGTGTCGGTGGGTTCATGATTGGGTGGGACACATGGAGTATAATGTGGGAAAATGTGAGGTTGTCCAGTTGGGTGGGAAGTTTAAAAAAGCAGCAAATTATTGAAATGGAGAGAGACTGCAGAATGTGGCAGTACAGAGGGATCTGGGTGACCTTGTACATGAATCACAAAAAGCTAGCATGCAGATACAGTAAGTAATTAGGAAGGCAAATAAAATGCTGGACTTCATTGCGAGAGGGAAGGAATACAAGCAGGGGTATAAAAATCTTTCGACAGCTGTATTGGGCATTGGTGAGACCACACCTGGAGTAGGATGTACAGGTCTGCTCTCTTTACTGAGGGAGGGATATACTTACATTGGAGGCAGTTCATAGTGAACCTCGATGAACTGATTCCTGGGATGAAGGGATTTGTCTTACGAGGAGAGGTGGAGCAGGTTGGGCCCACACTGATTGGAGTTGAGAAGAATGTGAGGTGATCTTATTGAAACACAGGATTCTGAGGGGGACTTGACAGGGTCGAGGCTGAGAGGTTGTTTCCCCTTGTGGGGGAATCTAGAACTAGGGGCACAGTTTGAAACTAAGGGGCCTCTCATTTCAGATGGAGAGGAGCAGGAATTTCAGAGGGTCGTTCATGTTCAGAATCCTCTCCCCCAGGGAGCAGTTGAGGGGGAGGAGGGTCATTGCATTTATTCAAGGTTGAGTTAGACAGATTTTGAAATGATGGGGAGGGTCGAGGGTTATGGGGAGCAGGCAGGAAAGAGGATTAAGGTCACAATCAGACCAGCCACGGTCCTACTGACGGGTAGAGCAGGCTCAATGGGCTGAATGGCCGACTCCTGCTCCTCGGTTTTCATGATGTGGAGACGCCGGCGTTGGAGCGGCGGGCTTGGAGCTCCGAAAGCTTGTGTGGCTTTTGCTACCAAATAAACCTGTTGGACTTTAACCTGGTGTTGTTAAACTTCTTCCTCTGTTTTCAGCCAGATTTCCAGAAACGTTATGACATAGTTGGGGGGGTGGGTGGTGGGGAACGTCTCCTGGGTAACAGTAACAGCCTTGACTCATCCAGCCCACCTTCTGCACCGCCCCCCCCCCCCACCCCCCGCCCCACCAGCCGTTGTGATCAATCATGTCTTCCAGGTTTCTTGTCCAGTTTGACTCAATTGTAACGATCCCAAGATCCGCTCCGTGAACTGGAATCCGATCCGATCCCGATCGACTGAACTCATCACCTTCTTGTTGTGCAGATTGTTCAGGATGTACAAGTCGGGGAATTCTCTCCCGGCCCTACGCCCAATACCGCTCCTCCCATTGACTCCCCGAGCCAGGTTATTAATGGTGGAAAGCAGTTAGAAGTGGAGACATTGAGAATGTGAAATTCTGTGTGGGATGTATAATAAAACTGTCAACTCTCTGTACCGACGTCTGTGTGTGTTTCTGTTGCTAAGGAGGTGAATTTTCACACGAATGGTCGTGGGGAGTTAAGCACAGCAATATTGAGAATGTCACCGAGTGGGCCACTGAGACAAGGCTCTCAGGCTTCTGTCCAATAGAAAGCCAGTGAGAGCCCTACCTTGCCTCTTATGGGATGACCCGCCCGTATCATGTGCCAATCAGGCATTTAATTCATAGAATCATAGAATCCCTACAGTGCAGAAGGAGGCCATTCGGCCCAATGAGTCTGCACTGACCACAATCCCAACCAGACCCTATCCCCATAACCCCCTGCACTTACCCTAACTAGTCCCCCTAACACTAAGGGGCAATTTAGCACGGCCAAGCCACCTAACCCGCACATTTTTGGACTGTGGGAGGAAACCGGAGCACCCGGAGGAAACCCATGCAGACATGGGGAGAACGTGCAAACTCCACACAGCTAGTGACCCAAGCTGGGAATCGAACCTGGGTTCCTGGCACTGTGAGGCAGCAGTGTTAACCATTGTGCCGCCTCTGTTCAGCATCAGGCCCTCGCCATGATCAAGGACCCCAAGGAGTGGAAGTCCCGCCCTCCCCGAATCCCCACTCCCACCCCGCATCTCTGAGGAACCCAGGTGATCAGTGTGTGATGGCAGGAGGGAGTCGTGGGGGAGGGGGCAGGATCACAGGGGAGAGGGTGATCGACGGCTAGGGCAAGGATGTGGTTCTCCCTTCCGGTTGTGTGGTGCCTCAGTCAAAGAAGAACAAAGAAAATTACAGCACAGGAACAGGCCCTTCGGCCCTCCAAGCCTGCACCGGCCATGCTGCCCGACTGAACTAAAACCCCCTACCCTTCCGGGGACCATATCCCTCCATTCCCATCCTATTCATGTATTTGTCCAGACGCCCCTTAAAACTCACTATCGTATCCGCTTCCACTACCTCCCCTGGCAGTGAGTTCTAGGCACCCACCACCCTCTGTGTAAAAAACTTGCCTTGTACACCTCCTTTAAACCTTGCCCCTCACACCTTAGAACTAAGCCCCCGAGTAATTGACTCCTCCACCCTGGGAAAAAGCTTCTGACTATCCGCTCTGTCCATGCCCCTCACAATCTTGTAGACTTCTATCAGGTCACCCCCCTCAACCTCCATCGTTCCAGTGGGAACTAACAAAGTTTCTCAAACCTCTCCTCATAGCCAATGCCCTCCATACCAGGCAACATCCTGGTAAATCTTTTCTGTACCCTCTCCAAAACCTCCACATCCTTCTGGTAGTGTGGCGACCAGAATTAAACACTATATTCCAAATGTGGCCTAACTAAGGTTCTATAAAGCTGCAACATGACTTGCCAACTTTTATACTCAATGCCCCAGCCGATGAAGGCAAGCATGCCGTATGCCTTCTTGACTACCTTCTCCATCTGTGTTGCCACTTTCAGTGACTTCTGTACCTGTACACCCAGATCCCTCTGCCTATCAATACTCTTGAGGGTTCTGCCATTTGCTGTATATTTCCCATCTGTATTAGACCTTCCAAAATGCATTACCTCACATTTGTTCGGGATTAAACTCCTTCTGCCATCTCTCCGCCCAAGTCTCCAACTGATCTACATCTTGCTGTATCCTCTGATGGTCCTCATCGCTATCTGGAATTCCACCAACCTTTGTGTTGTCTGCAAACTTACTAATTAAACCAGTTACATTTTCCTCCAAATCATTTATATATATTACAAACAGCAAAGGTCCCAGCACTGATCCCTGAGGAACGCCACTTGTCACAGCCCTCCATTCAGAAACGCACCCTTCCACTGCTACCCTCTGTCTTCTATGACCAAGCCAATTCTGTATCCATCTTGCCAGCTCACCACTGATCCCATGCGACTTCACTTTCTGTACCAGTCCTCCCATGAGCGACCTTGTCAAAGGCCTTACTGAAGTCCATGTGGACAACATCCACTGCCCTACCCTCATCAACATCTTTGTCACTTCCTCAGTCAGTCACTCAATAATTTTGAATGCGTGTCACCCCACCCCCACTCCCCCACCCCAGCCTGAAAATGACCCAACTGGGTTTGCTTTTTGGGTCTCACACATGGTAGGAGACCCCTTGCCCACCCCCACACCCCCCACCCCCTGTGCCCCCAGACCCCATCCCCATGCATCCCCACCCCCATCCCTTGCCACTGGGTGAATACTTGCAGGGGCAGGATGAGGGTCTTAAGTCGACATTAATTGCCCACATAAGGACCCCGATTGGGGGTCGGAGCAGGAAAGCCGACCATGAATCTTTCCAGCAGGGAGTTAATCGGGGCAGAGGCAGAAAGAATCAGAGGCTGGGTCAGGGCTGTATGAGCTCAGCAGACGTGATGCCAACTCTCCAATGAATCAAGAGTGGCTCTGGGCAACAGGCATAGTTGGCACAACACAGACATGCCAAAACCAAAGTGGGGGCGAATCAAGTGACAGGAGGCACAATCCCCATGTTGGATGGATCGCTAAATGGGAGCACTGCTTTGTAAGGTCGGTGTCCTCACGTGTTTGCACAGAGACGCTGTGGGCCGTGTACCTGGCAGTAGGTGGCACCCACAGTCAGCACTGTGGACAGGTCCATGCAGCACCAAGGAACAGATAAGGCAGATCATTCAACAATACAACACAGAAGGAGCCATGGAGCCCAGTATGTTTGTGCCAACACATCTCAAGAACTATCCAATCAGTGCCATGCCCTGATGTTTCTCCGGAGCCCTGTCTATTTCCTTCCCTCCGCAAGGTTTCTATCCAATTCCCTTTGGAAAGGGAATTATTGAATTCGATTCCATCTGCTTCCATTACACTTTCAGGAAATGAGTTCCAGATATGAATTCATTTTAAATACTTCTCACATCAACGGCCATTTATCCTAATTATGGAACTATGGCAGAGCTAAAGAAAGCTTTGAGGGGAAGATGTCCTTCGCTGATGACTACCAGGGGAGTGAGTGAATCTGGAAGACCCTTGACGCTGTAACATTGCAAATAGATACCAGGTGACTGTAAGACACCATTCCCACCCTGAACAAACGGTTAGTGATGTAGAAAGTGAGTGACAGATTGGGCATACATCCTTTAACTAACACCACATCTTTACTCTGATTAAAGGACAAGATCAGTTAATAATAGAAAGAACTTTCAATGCAATAGCACCTTGACACAAGGGGATACTGAACTTGAGAAAGAGCGAGTTACTGAGTGAGTGATATACGGTGTGAGGGAGGTTGTTATTGTGTGAGGGAGTGAGTTACTGAGAGTGAGGGAGTGAGTTAATGAGTGAGGGAGGGAGTTACTGAGAGGGAGGGAGTTACTGAGTGAGGGAGGGAGTTACTGAGTGAGGGAGGGAGTTACTGAGTGAGGGTGTGAGTTACTGAATAAGGGAGGGAGTTACTGAGTGAGGGTGTGAGTTACTGAGTGAGGGATTTACTGAGTGAGGGAGGGAGTTACTGAGTGAGGGAGCGAGTTACTGAGTGAGGGAGGGAGTTACTGAGTGAGGGTGTGAGTTACTGAGTGAGGGAGTGAGTTACTGAATAAGGGAGGGAGTTACTGAGTGAGGGTGTGAGTTACTGAGTGAGAGAGGGAGTTACTGATTGAGGGAGTGAGTTACTGAGTGAGGAGGGAGTTACTGAGTGAGGGAGTGAGTTCCTGGAAGTAAGGGAGGGAGTTAGAGGCATAGAGATTTACGGCACAAAAACAGGCCCTTCGGCCCAAATCATCCATGCCGACCACATTTCTTAAACTGATCTGGTCCCATTTGCCTGCGTTTGGCCCATATCCCTCTAAACCTTTCCCATCCATGTACCTATCCAAATGTCTTTTAAATGTTGTAATTGTACCCGCCTCTGGCAGCCCATTCCATACACACATCACCCTCTGTGAAAAGGTTGCCCCTCAGGTCCCCTTTAAATCTTTCCCCTCTCACCTTAAACCTATGACCTCTAGTTTTGGACTCCCTGGGGAAAGACCTTGGCTATTCACTTTATCTATGCCCCTCATGATTTTATAAACCTCTAAGGTCACCCCTCATCCTCCTATGCTCCAGGGAAAAATCTCCTTCCGATTCAGCCTCTCCTTTATAGTTCAAACCTTCCAGTCCCCGTAACATACTTGTAAATTATTTTTGAACCCTTTCCAGTTTAATAACATCCTTCCTATAGCAGGGTGATCAGAATTGTACGTAGGACTCCGAATGTGGCCTTAACAGTGTCTTGTACAGTTGTAACATAATGTCCCAACTCCTGTACCCAATGCTCTGACCAATGAAGGCAAGTGTGCCAAACACCACCTTCACCACCCTGTCTACCTGTGACAACACTTTCAAGGAGCTATGTACCTGCACCCTGAGGTCTCTCTGTTCGACTCCCCAGGGCCCTACCATTAACTGTGTAAGTCCTGCCCTGGTTTGTCTCAGCAAAATGCAACACCTCGCATTTATCTGAATAAAACTCCATCTGCCATTTCTCCAGTCACTGGCCCAGTTGATCAAGATTACATTGTAATCTTAGATAACTTTCTTCACTGTCCACTACACCACCAATTTTGGTGTCATCTGCAAACTTACTAACCATGCCTCCTATATTCTCATCCAAATGACAAACAACAGTGGACCCAGCACCAATTGCTGTGGCACACCGGTGGTCGCAGGCCTCCGGTCTGAAAAACAACCCTCTACCACCACCCTCTGTTTCCTACCAGCAAGCCAATTTTGTATCCAATTGGCTAGTACTCCCTGAATCCCATGTGATCTAACCTTACTGACTAGCCTATCATGTGGGGTACCTTGTTGAAGGCCTTGCTAAAGTCCATGTAGACAATGTCTATGCACTGCCCTCATCGACTTTCATGGTCACCCCTTCAAAAAAGTATCAAATTTGTCAGACACAATTTCCCACGCTCGCAGACATGCTGACTGTCCCTAATCAGTCCTTGCCTTTGCAAATGCATGTAGATCCGATCTCTCAGAATCCCCTCCAACAACTTACCCACCACTGATGTTACGCTCAATGGTCTGTAGATCCCTGGCTTTTCCCTGTCACCTTTCTTAAACAATGGCACAACACTTGCCTCCCTCCAGTCTTCACTTGTGGCTGTCGATGATTCATATATCTCATAAGACCATAAGATGTAGGAGCAGAGTTAGGCCGCTCGGCCCATCGAGTCTGCTGCGCCATTCAATCATGGCTGATATTTTTCTCATCCCCATTCTCCTGCCTTTTCCCCATAACCCCTGATCCCCTTATTAATCAAGAACCTATCTATCTATGTCTTAAAGACACTCAATGGCCTGCAGCAAAGGGTTCCACAAATTCATCACCCTCTGGCTGAAGAAATTCCTCCTCATCTCTGTTTTAAAGGATCGTCCCTTTAGCCTGAGGTTGGGCCCTCTGGTTCTAGTTTTTCCTACTAGTAGAAACATCCTCTCCATGTCCACTCTATCCAGGCCTCGCAGTATCCTGCATGTTTCAATAAGATTCCCCCCACCCCCCCTGCCCCCTCCTCATCCTTCTAATCTCCAATGAGTACAGACCCAGAGTCCTCAACCGTTCCTCATACGACAAGCTCTTTATTCCAAGGATCATTCTTGTGAGCCCATTCTGGACCCTTTCCAAGGCCAGCACATCCTTCCTTACATATGGGGCCCAAATCTGCTCACAATACTCCAAATGGGGTCTGACCAGAGCCTTATACAGCCTCAGGAGTACATCCCTGTTCTTGTATTCTAGCCCTCTCGACATGAATGCTCACATTGCATTTGCCTTCCTAACTGCCAACTGAACCTGCACGTTAACCTTAAGAGAATCTTGAACAATGATTCCCAAGTCCCTTTGTGTTTCCCATTTCCTAAGCATTTTCCCATTTAGAGAATAGTCTATGCCTCCATTCCTCCTTCCAAAGTGCATAACCTCACACTTTTCCACATTGTATTCCATCTGCCACTTCTTTGCCCACTCTCCTAACCTGTCCAAGTCCTTCTGCAGCCCCCCTGCTTCCTCAATACTACCTGTCTCTCTACGTATCTTTGTATCATCTGCAAACTTAGCAACAGTGTCTTCAGTTCCTTCCTCCAAATTGTTAATGTATATTGTGAAAAGCTGTGGTCCCAGCATCGACCCCGAGGCACACCACAAGTCACCGGCTGCCATCCTGAAAAAGACCCCTTTATCTCCACTCTCTGCCTTCTGCCAGTCAGCCAATCCTCTATCCATGCCGGGATTTTACCCTTAACACCATGATTTAAATATCTACGCTAGGAGCCCCGCAATTTCTTCCTGAGCTTCTCACAATGTCTTGGGATACACTTGATCGGGTCACAGAATCACAAAATCACAGAATCCTGCAGTGCAGAAGAGGCCCTTTGGCCCATCGAGTCTGCACCAACGCATGGAAGGCCCTGACCTGCCCACCTAATCCCACTTGCCAGCACTTGGCCCATAGCCTTGAATGTTCTGGCGTGCCAAGTACTCACCCAGGTACTTTTTAAAGGATGTGAGGTGTCCCGCCTCCACCACCCTCCCAGGCAGCGCATTTCAGACCTCACCACCCTCTGGGTAAAAATGATTTTCCTCAAATACCCCCTAAACCTCCCACCGCTCACTTTTAACTTGTGTCCCCTCATAGCTGACCCTTCAACTAAGGGGAACAGCTCTCCCTATCCACCCTGTCCATGCCCCTCATAATCTTGAACACCTCAATCAGGTCGCCCCTCAGTCTTCTCTGCTTCAACAAAAACAATTGTCTGTACCTTTAAGGCTTGATTAGCTGTAAAGACTCACATTCCAATCATTATTCATGTAAATTGAGTTTGTGTCTTCGTGCCCTGTTTGTGATCAGAACTCCCACCCACCTGACGAAGGAACAGCCTGTTCCGAAAGCTCGTGGCTTTTGCTACCAAATAAACCTGTTGGACTTTAACCTGGTGTTGTTAGACTTCTTACCAACGAAAACAACCCAAGTCTATCCAACCTCTCTTCATAGTTTAAATGCTCCGTCCCTGGCAGCATCCTGGTGAATCTCCTCTGCACTCCCTCCAGTGCAATCACATCCTTCCGATAACATGGCGACTAGAACTGCACACAGTGCTCCAGCTGTGGCCTCACCAAAGTTCCAAACAACTCCATCATGATCTCTCTGCTTCTGTAATCTATACCCCGATTGATAAAGGCGGGTGTGCCATATGTCTTTTTCACCGCCCTATTAACCTGATTTTCTGCCTTCAGCGATCTATGGACAAAGGTCCCAGGGATTTATCTACCTTTATGCATTTTAAGGCCTCCAGCACCTCCTCTACTGTAATGTGGACGCTTTTCAAGACATCACTATTTACTTCCCCCAATTTCCTAGCTTCCATGTCTTTCTCCACGGTAAATACTGACAAGAACATAGAACATAGAACAGTACAGCACAGAACAGGCCCTTCGGCCCACGATGTTGTGCCGAGCTTTCTCTGAAACCAAGATCAAGCCATCCCACTCCCTATCATCCTGGTGTGCTCCATGTGCCTATCCAATATCCGCTTAAATATTCCTAAAATGTCTGACTCCACTATCACTGCAGGCAGTCCATTCCACACCCCAACCACTCCCTGAGTAAAGAACCTACCTCGGACATCCTTCCTATATCTCCCACCATGAACCCTATAGTCATGCCCCCTTGTAATAGCTCCATCCACCCGAGGAAATAGTCTTTGAACGTTCACTCTATCTATCCCCTTCATCATTTTATAAACCTCTATTAAGTCTCCCCTCAACCTCCTCCGCTCCAGAGAGAACAGCCCGAGCTCCCTCAACCTTTCCTCATAAGACCTACCCTCCAAACCAGGCAGCATCCTGGTAAATCTCCTCCGCACTCTTTCCAGCGCTTCCACATCCTTCTTATAGTGAGGTGACCAGAACTGCACACAATATTCCAAATGTGGTCTCACCAAGGTCCTGTACAGTTGCAGCATAACCCCACGGCTCTTAAACTCCAACCCCCTGTTAATAAAAGCTAACACAAAGAAATATTTGTTTAGGGTCTCACCCATCTCCTGTGGCTCCACACGTAGACAACCTCATTGATCTTTTGCCCTTAATATACTTATAGACTCTCTTTGGATTCTCCTTTGCCTTATCTGCCAAAGCTATCTCATGTCCCCTTTTTGCCTTCCTGATTTCCCTCTTACTTTACTCCGATACCCCCGATACTCCTCAAGGGATTCACTTGACCCCAGCTGCCTGGCCATAGGCGGCAAGGTCACACAGTGGTTAGCGCTGCTGCTTCACAGCGCCAGGGGCCCAGGTTCGATTCCCAGCTTGGGTCACTGTCTGTGTGGAGTCTGCATGTTCTCACCGTGTCTGCGTGGGTTTCTTCCGGGTGCTCCGGTTTCTTCCCACATTCTGAAAGACGTGCTGGTTAGGGTGCATTGGCCTGAACAGGCGCCGGACTGTGGCGACTCGGGGAATTTCACAGTAACTTCATTACAGTGTTAATGTAAGCCTTACTTGTGACTAATAAAAAGACTTTAAATCTGCTTCCTTCGTTTTATTGACCAGTGCCTCAATATCTCGAGTCATCCAGTGACCCCTACTCCTGCCAACCTCGCCCTTCACACTAACAGGAACATGCTGACCTTGAACTCCTGTTATTCCGCTTTTGAAAGCCTCCCATTTGCCAGACGCTCCTTTACCCGCAAACAGCCTCCCCCAATCAGCTTTTGAAAGTTCCTGTTTAATACCATCAAAACTGGCCTTTCCCCAATTTAGAACTTTTCACTTATGGACCAGACCTATCTTTTTCCATAACTATCTTAAAACTAATAGTCACTGGTCCCAAAGTGACCCCTCACGAACACTTCAGACATTTGCTCTGCCTTATTTCCCAAGGGGAGGTCGAGTTTTGCCCCTTCTCTGGTACATATTGATTGAGAATTTTTTCCTGAACACACTTGACAAATTCCTCCCATTTAAGCTGTTAACACAATGGCAGCCCCAGTCTATGTTTGGAAAGTGAAATTCCCCCATGATTACAACCTTATCATTCTGGCAGCTATCTGTGATATTTGCTCTTCAATTTCCCGCTGACTATTTGGGGGGCCTATAGTACAATCCCATCAAAGTGATCTCTCCCTTCTTGTTTCTCAGTTCCAACCATATCGCCTCACTGGACGATCCCTCAGGAATATCCTCTCTAAGTGCTGCCGTGATGCACAACTCCCCCTCCTCTCTTTCCTCCCCTTCCACCCTTCCTATAGCATCTGTACCCCAGAACATTGATCTGCCAGTCCTGTCCCTCCCTCAGCCATGTTTCAGTTATTGCCATGATATCCCAGTCACATGTACCCACCCATGCCTTGAGTTCATCGGCCTTACCAGTCAGGCCTCTTGCATTGAAATAAATACAGTTTAATTCATCAGTCTTCCCTCTCGTTCCCTGCCATGCTCATGCCAGCCTTGTCTATTTAACTTTGCTCTCTTTAAATTCTGTATTAGCCTCAATATCCCCTTTTGTATCACTACTCTTTAGGGTTCCACCCACCCCTCCCCCAAACCCTCGCCAGACCAGTTTAAACCCTCCCAAGTAGCTTTAGCAAATCTCTCCACCAGTACATTTGTCCTCTCCAGTTCGGTGTAACCTGACCCTCTAGTGCAGGTCACCTCTGCCCCAGAAGAGTTCCCAATGCTCCAATAATCTGAAACCTGGCCCCCTGCACCAGCTCCTCAGCCACGCATTCATCTGCCCTACCCTGTTCCTACTCTCACTAGTGCAGGGCACCAGGAGTAATCCAGAGATTACCACCCTTGAGGCCCTGCTTTTTAACCTCTTGCCTAATTCCTTATATTCTGATTGCAGGACCTCATCCTTCTTCTTACCTCTGTCAATGATACCGATGTGGACCAGGATCTCTGGCCGTACGCCCTCTCCTTTCAGGATGCCCTGCAGCCGTTCAGTGACATCCCTGACCCTAGCATCAGGGAGGCAACACACCATCCTGGAGTCACATCTTTGGCCGCAGAAAGGCCTGTCTACTCCCCCAACTAAAGAGTCCCTTATCTCTATTGCTCTTACACCCCCCTTCTGCCCCACCCCAACACCCCCCAACCCCCCCCACCCCCCCCCACCCATATAACCAAGCCGCTAGCGGTGCCAGAAGCTTGGCTCTGACTGTACTCCTCTGAGGTACCAGCGCCCGCATCAACTTCCAAACTAGAATACCGGTTAGTAAGTGGGATCCAGGCAACTCCTGCACTGCCTGCCTGTTCTTTCTGGACTGTCTGGTGGTCACCCATTCTTTTCTTAGAGCTGCGGTGTGAGCACCTCTCTAAACGTGCAGTCTACATAACTCTCAGCCTCGCCGATATGCCACAGTGTCTCCAGCCGCTGCTCAAGCTCCAAAACCCGGAGCTCCAGCTTCTGCAGTTGGGAGCACTTCCTGCCATGGCCATGTGGCCATCTCGGACACTGGCAGCGTCCAGGACTGCACACATTTTTTAAAAATTCATTTGTGGGACATGGGCGTCGCTGACTGGCCAGCATTTATTGCCCCATCCCCAGTTGCCTTGAGAAGGTGGGGGTGAGCTGCCTTCTTGAATCGCTGCAGTCCATGTGCTGTGGGTTGACCCACAATGCCGTTAGGGAGGGAATTCCAGGATTTTGACCCAGTGACAGTGAAAGAACGGCGATGTATTTCCAAGTCAGGATGGTGAGTGGCTTGGAGGGGAACTTGCAGGTGGTGGTTTTCCCATTTATCTGCTACCCTTGTCCTTCTAGATGGAAGTGGCCATGGTTTGGAAGGTGCTGTCTAAGGATCTTTGGTGAATTGCTACAGTGCATGTTGTAGATAGTCCACAGTTTTGCTATTGAGCGTCGGTGGTGGACGGAGTGGATGTTTGTAGATGTAGTGCCAATCAAGCGGGGCTGCTTTGTCCTGGATGGTGTTGAGTTTCTTGAGTGTTGGAGCTGCACCCATCCAGACAAGTGGATATGACATATGACAAGCTACACATTCCGCTTGGCAGGCCGCTCCGGACATCTCTTAAATTGACAATTAACAACTTAGACTAGAATTAACAGACTATTAGACTTATTATGAGACTTCCTACTCCTTATCACTAAGATTATGAAAGAATTAACTGTAGCTAAGATCCTACTGCTCTAACTCTGTTAGGATAAGAAAGAGTTAACCAGTAATTGTCAGGTAACCAGTTCTCACCAATCCAGAGCTTTTCTACCCACCAAGACCGGAATTCCCGCCCAAGGTCAAGCGATATTTCCATTGTCGGCTCCGATTCTGTGGTGGGCGGGATGGTAGAGTTCCAGCAAATGACTACTAACTTCAGAGTTACTGACTACTAACTATAGAGTTACTAACTAGTAACAATCGAGTTACTGGGTGGGATTTTATGGCCTTGCTCGAGCGAGACCGGAAATTCCTGCCCAAGGTCAAGCGATATTTCCATTGTCTGCTCCGATTCCGTGGTTTGCGGGACGGTAGAATTCCAGCAAATGACTACTAACTTCAGAGTTACTGACTACTGACTATCGCCACCAACTAGACTAACCTCTAAATAGTCAAAAAGGAACTCTTACCTTTCAGCTGTAGTCAGATTCCCAGTCCTGTAGAACTAAGGGACTGCTTCCCAGACTGCTTCAGAGTGACGGTGACTGTAGAGTACACTCTTCCCCAATATCTACCCTTGTCCTTCTAGGGTAGAGGTCGTGCGTTTGGAAGGTGCTGCCTAAGGAGCCTTGGTGATTTCCTGACTTGTGCCTTGTAGATGGTGGACAGGCTTTAGGGAGTCAGGAGATGAGTTACTCGCCAGAGTATTCCTAGCCTCTAACCTGCTCTGGTAGACACAATATTTATATTATTAAGGCCCAGGCCAGAAACGCCAAGGTGTTTTGTGAAGTTGGCCTAGACCCTAAGTTTACATTTGTTTTGGCGTGGGTGGGCATAAGGTGTTTCACTCCAGGTATGATTCAAGTGACCCATTAGGAAGCTTTTATCAAAGTTTATTTAAGAACACAGTTAAAATATAACAAAAATAATTAACATAGCTTTTACCAATTACAGGACTTCAACATGACACAGTATAGCTCCTAACAGCTAGCTATCTCTGTTGTTCCAGGTTAAGCACCATCCCACAGACATAAACTCTTCTTCAGACTTAGCACAAAACAAGTATACTCACATGAGGCTGGATTTTCAGCTTTGTAACATCTATGGACATCTATGGACAGGGCGGCACGGTAGCACAGTGGTTAGCACTGCTGCTTCACAGCTCCAGGGACCTGGGTTCGATTTCCGGCTGTGTGGAGTTTGCACATTCTCCTCGTGTCTGCGTGGGTTTCCTCCAGTCCGGTTTCCTCCCACAGTCCAAAGATGTGCGGGTTAGGTTGATTGGCCATGCTAAAATTTCCCCTTAGTGTCCTGAGATGCATAGGTTAGAGGGATTAGTGGGTAAAATATGTAGGGATATGGGGGTAGGGTGGGATTGTGGTCGGTGCAGACTCGATGGGCTGAATGGCCTCTTTCTGCACTGTAGGGTTTCTATGATTTCTATGATGATTTCTATGAAATCCAGGCCAGCTGTTTACAGAGAAGGATATATCCTCAAAACAGCCAAACTTCAGCAAGGTAAATGTAATCTCTGGCGACTTCCAGTCTTCACACTCCAGAGAGTGAAAAAAAACTGCTGTTGCTTCTCTGCTTCAAGCTGCTTCTGAAAATGAAACTAAAGCCTGGAATGCTCTGTGAAAAATAAATGTCCCCGGGCATATCACCTGACCTGTCAATTACCCCCAAATCCAGCTCCATTCAGAAATTCCAGGGCACCATTAAAAACCACAGAACACTGCATTAGTTCAGATTAAAAGCAACTTGGTATCAATTATCCAGCTTCAGTAATAATAAAGGATACTGGCTACTGGCCGACTAAACATCCTGCAGAGAAACATATTAAAATACATTTCTTAAAGGCACGGTATCGTCACAGTATGACTAGTCCAGCTCAGCTTCTGGTCAATGATAACCCCCAGGATGTTGACAGTGGCAAATTCAGCCATGGTAATGCAATTGAATGTCAAGAGACAATGGTTAGATTTTGCTTGGCCCTTGTGTGGCACGACTGTTACTTGTCTCTGGCCAGCCCAAGTCTGGATATTGTCCAGATCTGGTGGCATTTGGACATGGACTACTGCAGTATCTGAGGAGTCGTGAATGGTGCTGAACATTGTGCAATCATCGGCGAACATCCCCACTCCTGACCTTATGATGGAGGGAAGGTCAATGATGAAGCCATTGACGGTTGGACCGAGGACACTCCCCTGAGGAACTCCTGCAAAGATGCCCTGTAGTGAGATCATTGACCTCAACTTTCCTTATATTGAGTGGGGACCAGATGGACAGGTGGATCTTTCCCCTTTGACACTGTGGAATGGGCAAACCTACAGACACGGACAGCTGCAGTTTGTGACTCTCTGTTTTATACATCATTCACTGCGTTATTCATAACAGCTCAGGAAAGGCCAGCAGCAGCTCCTATGGGTCTTCCAGAATGAAGGATGGTAACTCATTGAGTATGCGAGGTGCTGCGGGGTTGAGGGAGGCCATTTACATCTCGAGTACTGAAATGGGATTCCCTCCAGCAAGTACAACGCTGGGCAGATAGGGGACAGCTTCACATGTCTCTTCTGTTATTTGAGGCCAAATGTAATAAATCAAGGGCAACTTGATGTGGCTCAAAGTAACAAGGGATTTATTGCCAATGATAAATAAGCCTTTACAACACAAGGTCAGACTCAAGCTTCTATGCAATTCTACAATTCTCCTCCCAGACTCCAACTGTGGGATCTCCTCGACCCGGGAAATGCACCCTCGCTCCCGATTGGCTTAGCTTCCCTCCTTGAAAGCCCTTAAGGTCCGGTCCAAACGCACAGCCCTCAGGGAACGCCCCCTTAAAGGGGTCACACGACCACATTCTTCCCCCCGCCACACCCCAACTCCTGAACTCACCTATGGAGGAAACAAATAACATCATTTGCAAAGACAAACAAATTTTAAAGGCAACATGAGTAACCCAGGGAAAATTTCAGCATGAGTTTAGTTGTTCCGGTGACTTCCTGGTAGAATGCCTCAGTTCTGTGGCAGGCTCCTTAGGATTTGAAGAATCAGGCCGGGTGGCTGCAAAAGGCATCAATCCGAGGTCTAGTTCCTCCTCGATAGCGGCTGGTTCCTCAGTTACCAATACTGCTAGCTGCTCATACCCTTCATTTCCAACCAGGATTCCAGTAACCAATCCTGACATCTTCGAATATACAGCAGGGGTCGCCTGTGGACCCCTTGTGTCCGTCACTATTCTCCTCCTCAGATAGTCTACGTATTTCTTGAGACAACAAACTTGACATCGGAGATCAATCCTGTTCCAACCACGATCTTGCCAACCACTCATGCCGGTCCTGCTGCAAAGTATCTGACCACGACTGAATCCTCAACTTGGAAACTCTGTCATTTTTCCTAGAATCATGATTGCCCTTCTGAGAGGCTAGCGTAACCTCCACATTCCCTGCCAAATGTGGAAATACCTCCACCCATGTTCTTAAGCAGTGTCCCATCGGTAGCGCGGCTGGTGTGACCCCCCTCTTGGTGTGGTGTTATAAGACAGCAAAAAGCTGGCTGTAGGTAGAGGAAGAGGCCAATTGATGGGTTTCTTCATTGACGACTTGACTGCCTGTCCAGCACATTCTGCTTGCCAATTGGAGGCTGGGTGGTAAGGTGCTGACCTCAAATGGCCAATCCCATTTGATTCGACTCATTTTTGAAACTCCTTTGCGGTGAATGATGTGCCAATGTCCAACACGATAACTTCTGGAATTTTCCTTAATTTGTCAATGGTGGCCATGACTGTTGTGAACTCCATTAACTACACATCTAACAACTTAGATTGCGCATCGACTAATATAAGAAACATGATCCATGAACTGTCCAGCAAAGTCGATATGATTCTTACCCAGGGTCTACCTGGCCGCTCCCAAGGATGCATGCTCGCCGGTGGTGGCAAGGCCTGTTAAGCTTCACAATTGGGGCACTGACTGACCATTCTTTCAATTTCTTTCTCAATGCCCAGCCACCAAACGTGATTCACAGCTCGGGCCTTCATTCTGCTTTGCCCGGGATGGGAGTCATGCAATTCCTGTAATAAAAGTGGTCTCCCCCGGGATTATAACTCTAGCCCCCACACAATAACACCCCGTTTTCACAGGTTATCTCCGTCCTTCTGTGCTGGTAAGATTTCAGCAACTCTGACTTCTCACATCGCCACCCTTGCATTACCATCTTCTTAACTTTTGAGAATACAGTTTCTCTTTCTGTCCACATCTTTATTTGTTTAGCTGAGACTGGCATGGTCGCTGCCAGATTCAGTGTCAATACAACCTCTTGAGGCACCGATGATGATGGGTGGCAAAGGCAACCAGTTGAGTGCAACTGCATTTGATATCCATGTCCAGGGTGATGCTGAAACGTATAACTGTGATGCACCATCAATCGAGCAAAGACTAGTTTGAACGGAAGAACAAATAGGCTTTTATTAGCAAAAGACTTGGAGCACACCCATGCCGATGAACTGGTCCAGACTGAGGCGGGGTGGGGGGGGGGGGGGGTGGGGAGCAGTCACCTTTATATCTGGACCGGGGGGGGAGGAGTCTCGGGCAGGGCCGGCAGGGGATGTGTCCAGGCATGTCACATATACAGGTAATAAGCTAACAGTGGTTTACCACAAACTGTACGCTGATAATGAAAGAGCCATCTCTGCACCCTTACAGAGGCGATTTGGCAGCATGGACTTATCTTTTCTCAATAGACCGAACAATGGCTTGTGGTCTGAAACTATTGTGAAGTGCCAACTGTAAATATATTGATGAATGGACGGATGAATGAACACCGCTCGACAATCACCAGGCAGGAGCGTTCTCTTCCTGTCGGGGAACACTTCAGCAGTCACGGGCATTCAGCCTCTGATCTTCGGGTAAGCGTTCTCCAAGGCGGCCTTCATGACACATGACAATGCAGAATCGCCGAGCAAAAACTGATAGCCAAGTTCCGTACACATGAGGACGGCCTCAACCGGGATATTGGGTTCATGTCACACTATCTGTAACCCCCATGACTTAGCTGGGCTTGCAAAATCTCACTAACTGTCCTGGCTTGAGACAATTTACACCTCTTTAACCTGTGCTTAACCCTCTCTCCACTCGCATTGTCTGTATCTTTAAAGACTTACATTCCAAACATTATCTTGTAAATTGAGTCTGTATCTATGTGTGCCCTGTCTGTGAACACAACTCTTCACACACCTGATGAAGGAGCAACGCTCCGAAAGCTTGTGCTACCAAATAAACCTGGTGGACTTTAATCTGGTGCTGTGAGACTTCTTACATTGCCAGCGATAGCCGCACCTCATGAATGAATAAACAGAGAATGGTCATACCTGAAGTGGATTACAATCCTCTGTCCTTTTTGGGACTATTGTGGATCAGGGATACTCCTCAGATGATCAGTCTCACTCATGATTGAGAAAGATGGGCCCCACAGATACTTCAGTGGGTCTGAAGAACTGATCCAACTCTCCCTGAAGGAAAGGAACCAGCAGAAAATAGCAGTGTTCTCCAGATAGCCTTTCTAACACAAACACAAATGAAGAATTCTGGAAAGACTCTGCAGCTTTGGCCCACAGGTAGTGCCAGACCAACTGGGTTTTACCAGAATTCTCTGGTTTTGTTTCAGACGCCAACCCCCTTTGACAAGGTACCGCATGGTAGGTTGTTGCATAAGGTTAGATCTCACGGGATCCAGGGTGAGGTAGCCAATTGGAAACAAAATTGGCTTGATGACAGGAGACAGAGGGTGGTTGTTTTTCAAACTGGGGGCCTGTGACCAGCGGTGTGCCTCAGGGATCGGTGCTGGGTCCACCGTTATTTGTCATTTATATTAATGATTTGGATGAGAATTTAGGAGGCATGGTTAGTAAGTTTGCAGATGGCACCAAGATTGGTGGTATAATGGACAGTGAAGAAAGTTATCGAGGATTGCAGCAGGATCTTGATCAATTGGGCCAGTGGGCCGACGAATGGCAGATGGTGCTTAATTTAGATAAATGCGAGGTGATGCATTTTGGTAGGTTGAACCAGGGCAGGACTTACTCAGTTAATGGTAGGGCGTTGCGGAGAGTTGCAGAACAAAGAGATTTAGGGGTACTGATGCGCTATCAATAAGGCGAAAGACTACCGATATGCCAATATAAGTGTAGGCTTTTATTCACAACAGAATCAGGAGCAGATCCCAACAAATAACCAACCTGGACTGAACAAGGGGGAGGAGACAGCCACCTTTATACTAGGTGCCGAGGGGAGGAACCAAACTGGAAGGGGATGTGTCCAGGTATGACAAACACACACAATGGTGGTCCATATAGGACAAAGGCACAACTGAGGTCCACCACATTCACCCCTTCCTTTTAAAAAAACAACACGGGGTGAAGCAGAAACAATATTACAAGTTCAGACGAACCGGTGGCTTGATCCGCCGTCGCGATCGTCGTAGTACAGGTCGCAGAGTCGTCGGAGCAGGGTGCGATGTCGGCCCAGGCTCTGTACAGTGAGCGCGAGAGAAGGCGCCAGGTGGTGTGAAGCGGACCGATCCGTCGTCCCGTCCAGTCGTCGGGTACTGCGTGGCGACGGCTCCGGCGACTCAAGCGAGCTGTACACAGGGGCGAGAGGAGTGAGCAGTGGCCCTGGTGGCGTATGGGGAACAGTGGAAACAGGAGCTGGGGGGTAGGGGGCCACAACAAGCTCTGGGCACACTACATTGGGAACAGGGACTGAGGGAGGAAGAGGCGTAGCAGTCTCCGAATGGACGACACCAGGGACCGTGGGGCGGAAGGACGTGGTGACCTCAGGGGCACCCGCGGGTGCCAAGTCACGGACAGAAACCGTGTCCTCCCGCCCATCAGGGTACGCTACGTAAGCATATTGAGGATTAGCGTGGAGCAGTTGGACCTCCTCGACCAAGGGATCTGCCTTATGGGTCCGGACATGCTTCCGAAGCAGGACGGGTCCCGGGGACATCAGCCAATCCGGGAGCGAAGTACCCGAGGAGGACTTCCTGGGAAACGAAAACATCCGCTCGTGAGGGGTCGTATTGGTCGCTGTGCACAAGAGTGACCTAATGGAATGTAGTGCGTCCGGAAGGACGTCTTGCCAACGGCTGACTGGAAGGCCCCTAGACCGTAACGCTAATAGAACGGCCTTCCAGATGGTTGCGTTCTCCCGCTCTACTTGACCATTGCCCCTGGGGTTATAGCTAGTGGTGCGGCTGGAGGCAACGCCTTTGGCAAGCAGGTACTGCCTCAGCTCGTCACTCATGAAAGAGGACCCACGATCGCTATGGACATAGGCTGGGAAGCCGAACAGGGTGAAGAGCTTGTTCAGGGTCCGAATCACTGTAGCCGTGGTCATGTCCGAGCAGGGGAAGGCAAAAGGGAAATGTGAGTATTCGTCAATGATATTCAGGAAATAAACATTGCGGTTAGAGGAGGGGAGGGGGCCTTTAAAATCAATGCTAAGGCGCTCGAACGCGCGAGTGGCCTTTACAAGGTGCGCCCTACCTGGCCGGTAGAACTGCGGTTTGCACTCAGCGCAGACCCTGCATTGCCTGGTAATCGTCCGGACTTCCTCAAGGGAGAAGGGCAGGTTACGGGACTTGACAAAATGGAAAAATCTGGTGACACCCGGGTGACAGAGGTCGTTATGGAGGGACTGTAGCTGGTCTAGTTGGGTGCTGGCACATGATCCACGGGACAGGGCATCTGGGGGCTCATTGAGCTTTCCGGGCCGGTACATGATGTCATATCTGTAGGTGGAGAGTTCAATCCTCCACTGCAAGATCTTGTCATTCTTAATCTTGCCCTTTTGCCTGGTGTTAAACAGGAAGGCAACTGACCGCTGGTCTGTAATTAAGGTGAATCGTTGGCCCGCGAGATAATGGCGCCAGTGCCGGACGGCTTCCACGATGGCCTGGGCCTCCTTCTCGACCGAGGAGTGTCGAATCTCAGGGCCTTGTAAGGTCCGGGAAAAGAAGGCCACCGGACGGCCCCTCTGGTTAAGGGTGGCAGCTAGGGCAAAGTCAGACGCATCACTTTCCACTTGGAATGGGATGGATTCGTCCACAGCGTGCATCGCGGCCTTCGCGATGTCCGCTTTGATGTCGTCGAAGGCCCGACGGGCCTCCTCCGCCAGGGGAAAAGAGGTCGATTTTAGGAGCGGACGGGCTTTATCTGCGTAACGGGGAACCCACTGGGCATAATAGGAGAAGAAGCCCAGGCATCTCCTCAGTGCTTTGAGGGTAGTAGGGAGGGGAAGCTGCATAAGGGGACGCATACGGGCTGGGTCGGGGCCAAGGACACCATTTTCGATCACGTACCCAAGTATGGCGAGGCGGCATGTCCGAAAAACACACTTCGCCTCATTATATGTGAGGTTCAGGAAAGTGGCCGTACGAAGGAATTTTTGTAGGTTGGCATCATGATCCTGCAGGTCATGGCCGCAGATGGTGACGTTATCCAGATATGGGAAAGTGGCCCGTAGCCCGTGCTGGTCTACCATTTGATCCATGGCCCGTTGGAAGACTGAGACCCCATTGGTGACACCAAAGGGGACTCGGAGGAACTGGTAGAGGCGGCCATCCGCCTCAAAGACAGTATATGGGCGATCCTCCGAGCGGATAGGGAGCTGGTGGTAAGCCAATTTCAAATCGATCGTCGGGAAAACCCTATAGTGCGCGATGCGGTTGACTATGTCCACGATACGGGGAAGAGGATACGCATCCAGTTGAGTATACCTATTTATGGTCTGGCTGTCGTCAATCACCATGCGGTGTTTCTCCCCCGATTTAACTACGACCACTTGCGCCCTCCAGGGGCTGGTGCTGGCCCGGATAATCCCTTCCCGGAGCAGCCGTTGTACCTCGGACCGAATGAAGGCCCGGTCATCCGCACTATAGCGCCTACTCTTGGTGGCTATAGGCCTACATCCGGGGTGAGGTTATCAAATAACGGGGGGGGGCGGTGATCTTGAGGATCGAGAGACTGCAGGTGGTGCGCGAGGGGCGCTGCCGTGACGGCGCCTGGCAGACGGAGAGCGGGGGATAAGGGCCATCATACTGCAGGGTGACGCTCCTATGATGGCTGAGGAAATCTAACCCCAGCAGTACAGCTGCGCAGAGTCGCGGCAGCACGAGGAGCCGAAAACGCTCGTAGACTGTGCCCTGTACCGTCAGCGTCACCAAACAGCACCCGAGGACCTCCACTGAGTGGGAATTCGAGGCCATGGAGATGGTCTGGCTCCAGGGTCACAAGGGAAGGGCATATTGACGCACTGTGCGAGGGTGTATAAAACTTTCTGTGCTCCCGCAGTCGAACAGGCAGATTGCTGCATGGTCATTTACCTTGATCTCCATTATGGACTTGGAGAGTTGATGAGGCTGCGACTGGTCCAGGCAAATCGATGCCACTGTTGAATTAAAGAAGAATCGATCTTCGTCGCCGTCTGATGACGTCACGGATGAAGCTTCCTGCTCAGCTCGCCTTGATGCCAGTCGCAAAGATGGCGACTCCCGCACTTCCGGTGACCGCATCAAAGATGGCGATTCCCGCACTTCCGGTGACCGCATCAAAGATGGCGATTCGCGTGCAGCCGCCGCCTGCATCAAAGATGGCTGCACCCTCGGAGCACACATGGCTCCACGAGGCTTCGGAAGCGGCTTTGCTCGGCAGACTTTAACGAAGTGGCCTAGCTTACCGCATCCGGAGCAAATCGCGTCCTTTGCCGGGCAGCAACGCCGAGGGTGCTTAGGTAGGCCACAAAAGTAACATTTGGGCCCCGCCGGAACAGCCGTCGCGGTGGAGCCGTCGGTGGAACGGGATGCAAGGTAAGACCTGAGATTATGGGAGGCCGCTTCTAACGTTTCAGCCATTGTGGCTGTTCTTCGGAGATCTAGGTCATCTTGTTCCAGCAGACGCTGCTGGATGTATGTAGACTCAATGCCCGCAACGTAGGCGTCGCGGATCAGGTCCTCCATGTTCTGAGCTGCTGTAACAGCCTTACAGTCATAAGCTCGAGCTAGGACCCGCAGGGCGCGCAGAAATTGGGCGTACGATTCTCCTGGCTGCTGCTTGCGGGTAGTTAGGAGGTGTCTGGCGTAAACCACGTTAGGGTTCTTTCGGAACTGCCCTTTTAGGAGTTCGATAGCGTCCGCGTAAGTAGCAGCGTCCCGGAAGATTCCATAGACAGCTTCGCTTACCCGGGCGCGGAGCACGTGGAGTTTAGCGGCGTCGGTGTCGATGGCCGTAGTGGTGTCGACGAATGCTTCGAAGCAGTCCAACCAATGATCAAATTTATCAGAGGTTCCAACCTCTTGAGGGTCTAATGCTAACTTGTCGGGTTTTAGAAACTGCTCCATACTGGTAGCTGTTGTGAATAAAATTGATGCGCTATCAATAAGGCGAAAGACTACCGATATGCCAATATAAGTGTAGGCTTTTATTCACAACAGAATCAGGAGCAGATCCCAACAAATAACCAACCTGGACTGAACAAGGGGGAGGAGACAGCCACCTTTATACTAGGTGCCGAGGGGAGGAACCAAACTGGAAGGGGATGTGTCCAGGTATAACAAACACACACAACGGTGGTCCATATAGGACAAAGGCACAACTGAGGTCCACCACAGGTACAGGTTCATAGCTCCTTGAAAGTGGAGTCACAGGTGGACAGAGTGGTGAAGAAGATATTCGGCATGCTTGGTTTCATTGGTCAGAACATTGAATACTGGAGTTGGGACGTCTTGTTGAAGTTGTACAAGACATTGGTAAGGTCACACTTGGAATACTGTGTACAGTTCTGGTCACCCTATTATAGAAAGGATATTATTAAACTAGACAAAAAAGATTTACGAGGATGCTACCAGGACTTGATAGTTTGAGTTATAAGGAAAGGTTGGAGAGACTGGGACGTTTTTCCTGGAGCATAAGTGGCTTAGGGGTGATCTTATGGAGGTTTATAAAATAATGAGGGACATAGATAAGGTAGATAGTCAACATCTTTCCCAACAGTAGGGGAGTCTAAAACTACAGGGCATAGGTTTAAGGTGAGAGGGGAGAGATGCAAAAGGGTCCAGAGGGGCATTTTTTCCACACAGAGGGCGATGAGTGTCTGGAACAAGCTGCCAGAGGTAGTAGTAGAGGCGGGTACAATTTTGTCTTTTAAAAAGCATTTAGACAGTTCCATGGATAAGATGGGTATAGAGGGATACGGGCCAAAAGCTGGCAATTGGGACTAGCTTAATGGTAAAAGCTGGGCGGTATGGACAAGTTGGGCCAAAGGGCCTGTTTCCATGCTGTAAACCTCTATGACTCTATCTATCCCCAGCGTTTTGCTTTTATTTTAGCCTTTTTAACATGTTTTTGCCAGATTTTAACAAGCCGGATGTTATGAGGGTCCGGGCACCTTTCCTCAACAATGCTCCTCTCCACTGAAGAGTGTACAGAGATGGGTTCATGAGATTGGGTATAACAGGTTATATGAGGCAATATACTTTCTAAATTATATAAAAGTTTATTAAAGAATCTAACGTGTAATTCACTTTTGATGATAAGTATAACATTGATGGATCTCGGAAGAATAAATTTAATTTTATTCCTATTGGAGAATCTCGTCCTATCAACGTTACAGACAATAGTTAAGATATCTATCAATATTTAAAGTAATATTCATCCTAAATCCCCAAGTAGAAAGCTATCGAGTCAGGCAAAGTGCCTCTATTCCAATTAAGGGAATAACTACCATCGCCACACTACAGTAGTCATGCCTTTACCTTTTGAGACATTGAAATGAATGTAATAAGTCCTACTGTGTGGTTCTGATATTCCTACTATAAAAGAACAGAACCAGCATATTGGCCACATGTGCTGGAAAACAGTCTTTGCTTTTGTCAACATCTTTCGGTTTAGTCAACATCCTTGAAGCAAACGATACCGTGCAGATAGTGTTCAATACACGCAGTTTCGAGGATTCAATTGACAAGTTATTTAGGGTCATCCATTAGGTTATCCATTGGCAGATGAAGTTTAGTCTGGACAAATGTGAGGTAATGCATTTTGGAAGGTCTAATACAGATGGGAAATATACAGTGAATGGCAGAACCTTAAGAGTATTGGTAGACAGAGGGATCTGGGTGTACAGGTACACAAGTCACTGAAAGTGGCAACGCAGGTGGATAAGGTAGTCAAGAAGGCCTACTGCATACTTGCCTTCATCGGCTGGGGTATTGAGTTTAAAAATTGGCAAGTCATGTTGCTGCTGTACAGAACCTTAGTTAGGCCACACTTGGAATATAGTGTTCAATTCTGGTCACCGCACTACCAGAAGGATGTAGAGGCTTTGGAGAAGGGACGGAAAAGATTTACCAGGATGTTGCCTGGTATGGAGGGCATTAGCTATGAGGAGAGGTTGGAGAAACTTGGTTTGTTCTCACTGGAACGATGGAGGTTGAGGGGGGTGACCTGATAGAAGTCTACAAGATTACGAGGGGCATGGGACAGAGTAAATAGTCAGAAGCTTTTTCCCAAGGTGGAAGAGTCAATTACGAGGGGGCATAGGTTTAAGGTGCGAGAGACAAGGTTTAAAGGAGATAGATGAGGCAAGTTTTTACACAGAGGGTGGTGGGTGCCTGGAACTCACTGCCAGGGGGAGGTAGTGGAAGCGGATACGGTAGTGACTTTTAAGGGGCGCCTTGACAAATACATGAATAGGATGGGAATAGAGGGATATGGTCCCCGGAAGGGGAGGGGGTTTTAGTTCAGTCGGGCAGCATGGTCGGTGCAGGCCTGGAGGGACGAAGGGCCTGTCCTTTTGCTGTAATTTTCTTTGTTCTTTGACTGCATAGACCACCTCCAAACTTCCCTTGCTTATCTGCGAATACTCGTTTTCTGCATCTGGCAGGGTTCTAGAAGCAAAGGCAAGGGGCCTCTCTGCCCTGTGGGATAAATCAGCTCCCACTCTGTATGGTGATGAGGCCTTGCATGGGATTGTTAGAGTCAAAGTATTGAAAAGAGTTAAAAAAATAATTTGCAAAGATGAGTCAGGAACATTTGACACGTTCAGCAATATTGATAATTGAAAGTGCGTTGTCACAAGATTTTACCTACGATGATGTAATTGATAATTATTTGAAGAAAGAGTGAAGAAAAGCTATCTAAATTGCCATGCCAACAAGGGATGAAGCAAGAAAATCTTAAAAATCAGTCCCGCTTCCATATTCTCCTGTTTAAATTCTGTTTTTCAAAGCGGGGAATATTGCTGCTCTGATACAGTGGCTGCAGCTGGTCACATGTTGATAGCTCTAACCATCATCACTCTCAAGACTTCCTCTTCAGAAAGTCTCTACAGGACAAGGAACGGAATCCTCCTGCAGACGGAGCCGCTGATATGGATTCACCAGACATTTCACTCACATGAATTTATGGCAATAACTTCTTTGATTTTGTAAGAGGAAGTGGGGAAGTTAACTTCTGAACCTGAATGATACTCTGGAATGTACGGAATGATGGCGTATTGGAGTATTTGCTCTGGATTGGCTCATGACCATCTGCACTGGCCTGTGCTGCAGTGATGTCATTGGTTGCAATTATACAGGGCCTCGGTGAGGCCACACCTAGAGTATTGTGCGCAGTTTTGGTCTCCTTTTCTGAGGAAGGATGTTCTTGCTCTCCAGGGAGTGCAGCAAAAGTTTACCAGGCTGATTCCGGGATAGCGGGACTGATGTGTGAGGAGAGATTGACTAGGTTAGGATTGTTTTCGCTGGAGTTCAGACGAATGAGGGGGGATCTCATAGAGACTTATAAAATTCTAACAGGACTCGACAGGGTAGATGCAGGGAGGATGTTCCCGATGGTGGGGGGAGTCCAGAACCAGGGGTCACAGTCTGAGGATTCTGGGTAGACCGTTTAGGACGGAGGTGAGGAGACATTTCCTCACCAAAAGAGTGGTGAGCCTGTGGAATTCATTACCACAGGAAGTAGTTGATCGCAAAACATTGAATGTATCCAAGAGGCGGCTGGATATAGCACTTGGGGTGAATGGGATCAAAGGTTATGGGGAGAAAGCAGCATTGGGCTATTGAGTTGGATGATCAGCCATGATCGTGATGAATGGCAGAGCAGGTTCGAAGGGCCGAATGACCTCCTGACCTATTTCTAGATCTATGTTGATTTATCCATCTCGTTGCTCATCAGCAAGTTCCACATCTGCTCGTCTCAAAACTCACATTGCATTCTTGACCATCTTTACCGTCATCCTGACAAGACGGAAGCTTGGATTTCAGAGTCATAGGCTGGAATTCTCCAGACCTTCACGCCGGCGGGATTCTCCGGTCCTGCTGACAGCGCACCCCCTGCCCGTGGGATTGCCGCCGGTCTGGGGTGACGTCGATGGGAATTCCCATTGACAGCGGCAGGACCACGGAATCCCGCTGCTCGCAAGCAACACGCCACCTCCTGCAGGCGGGAAGCATGCGGCTGGGAGGCCAAACAATCCTGCCCATAGAGCCAAACAGCACAGAAAAGGCCCTTCCGTCCATCGAGTCTGCACTGACAATTACTACCACTAAAGTTGCGCGAATCGCATTTTCCAGCATGTGTCCCATATCCTTGAATGTTCTGATATTTCAAGTGCTCATCCAAATATTTTTTAAAGGTTGTAAGGTTTCCGGTCTCCACTACCTTCCCAGGCAGCGCATCCCAGATTCCCATCACCCTCTGAGTGAGAAAAAGTTTTCGCAAATCCCCTCTGAATCTTCTGCACCTCACCCTAAAACTGTGCCCCCTTGTGACTGACCCCTCAACCAAGGGGAACATCTGCTCCCTATTCACCCTGTCCACACCCCTCATAATCGTAGACACCTCAATCATGTCCCCCCTCAGCCTTCTCTGCTCCAGAGAAAACAATCCAAGCCTATCCAGTCTCTCCTTATCGCTCAAACGCTCTGTCCCAGGCAGCATCCTGGTGAATCTCCTCTGTACCCCCTCGAGTGCTATCACATCCTTCCTATAGTGAGGTGACCAGAACTGCACACAGTGCTCCAGCTGTGGCCTCACCAACGCTCTGTACAGCTCCAACATCACCTCCTCGCTCTTATACTCTATACCACGATTGATAAAAGCAAAAGTACCATATTCAGCAATTATTCACACACACATGTTTTCACAAGTGAAAAAGCAGTGATCGATGTGTGTATTTATGTGGCTTCCTTTCAGTTCTGTGGGGCGAGGGAGGGTCGGGAGGGACACGAAGTTGTGCCCTGACTGTAAGTGCGGTGGAGACAGGTTCAACTGAGGCATTCGGGGGGGCATTGAACAAACAAAGAACAAAGAACAATACAGCACAGGAACAGGCCCTTCGGCCCTCCAAGCCCACGCCGCTCCCTGGTCCAAACTAGACCATTCTTTTGTATCCCTCCATTCCCACTCCATTCATGTGGCTACCTAGATAAGTCTTAAACATTCCCAGTGTGCCCGCCTCCACCACCTTGCCTGGCAGCGCATTCCAGGCCCCCACCACCCTCTGTGTAAAATATGTCCTTCTGATATCCATGTTAAACCTCCCCCCCCTCACCTTGAACCTATGACCCCTCGTGAACGTCACCACTGACCTGGGAAAAAGCTTCCCACCGTTCACCCTATCTATGCCTTTCATAATTTTATACACCTCTATTAGGTCTCCACTCATCCTCCGTCTTTCCAGTGAGAACAACCCCAGTTTACCCAATCTCTCCTCATAACTAAGCCCCTCCATACCAGGCAACATCCTGGTAAACCTCTTCTGCACTCTCTCTAAAGCCTCCACGTCTTTCTGGTAGTGTGGCGACTAGAACTGGATGCAGTATTCCAAATGCAGCCGAACCAACGTTCTATACATCAGACCCCAACTTTTATACTCTATGCCCCGTCCTATAAAGGCAAGCATGCCATATGCCTTCTTCACCACTTTCTCCACCTGTGACGTCACCCTCAAGGATCTGTGGACTTGCAAACCCAGGTCCCTCTGCGTATCTACACCCTTTATGGTTCTGCCATTTATCGTATAGCTCCCCCCTACATTAGCTCTACCAAAATGCATCACTTCGCCTTTATCTGGATTGAATTCCATCTGCCATTTTTTGCCCAAATTTCCAGCCTATCTATATCCATCTGTAGCCTCTGACAATGTTCCTCACTATCTGCAAGACCAGCCAATTTTGTGTCGTCCGCAAACTTGCTGATCACCCCAGTTACACCTTCTTCCAGATCGTTTATATAAATCACAAACAGCAGAGGTCCCAATACAGAGCCCTGCGGAACACCACTAGTCACAGGCCTCCAGCTGGAAAAAGACCCTTCCACTACCACCCTCTGTCTTCTGTGACCAAGCCAGTTCTCCACCCATCTAGCCACCTCCCCCTTTATCCCATGAAATCCAACCTTTTGCACAAACCTCCAACCTTTTGCACCAACCATGGATGATTATTTGAATAGAAACATTGTGTAAGGGTACGGGGAAAAGCCAGGGAAATGGCACAAAGTCATGAAGCAGACATGGTGGGCCAAATGGTCTCCTTCTGTGCTGTGATTGTGAACGTCACTCCGACTTCCCGCTCCCATCAATGGACTTTTGTCCAGAGTGGAAAATTCTGCTCAGATGTGGGCGTAACCGTACCCACACAGTGAATGGCCAATCAGGTGAGGTAGCTAGCTGCTGATCGGGGAGATATTTAGTACCACATGCGAGAGCCTTGAGGAGAGGAAGAGAGAAAAACGGGCTGGAGGGGAGGTGCTTCACTGCAACATATCACCATGGATGAAGCCTTCATGCTCCGCTTCAATGGAGCTGTTAACAGAGTCTTGGAGCAAAGTCAAACGACACTTTGAATCATCATTAATCAGCTGGAGGTCTCTCTATTCTCCTTTATGGTCTATTAATCACTGCAGAAAATTACACAAATGCACTTTGATCCTTCCTTCCCTTTCTGCTTCTGGATCTCAATGTTTTACAATCGCTTCATCAAAGGCCATGCTGTTTCAAAGAAACCTGGGCGTTCTCAGTGGCCCGTTCTCTCAGACTCCTGTTCCCAGTGTTCACCCTGCGGGCCTGTTCGATGAGGTTTGACCCCCATTAACCCCGACAGGAATGAAGATTGTGGGAGGGTAATCACCGCCTGCCCCCGCACTAACTCACCCGCAATACCACTCTTCCTTAAGGAGCAGGGCTACTTATCTCCTGGAGGACCCAATTCCCTTCCTATCCACCATCCTCAGGGAAACACGGGCTGGCGATGTGGGGGGTGGGGAGAGGCAATGGGGGGAGGGGACGGTGGGGGGAGGGGGGACAGGGCTGGACCCAGACAGATTTTCCTTCTCTCAGTCAGGAACAGTAGTCTTGTTAGAATCATAGAATCCTACAGTGCAGAAGGAGCCATTCAGCCCATCGAATCTGCACCGACCACAATCCTAACGACGCCCTATCCCCATAACCCCCATTTATTTACCCAGCTAATCCACCTGACACTAGGGGGAAATTTAGCATGGCCAATCCACCGAACCCGCACATCTTTGGACTGTGGGAGGAAACCGGAGCACCCGGAGGAAACCCACGCAGACACGGGGAGAACGTGCAAACTCCACACAGGCAGTGACCCAAGCCGGGAATCGAACCCGGGTCCCTGGCGCTGTGTAGCAGCAGTGTTAACCACTGTGTCACCGTGCCACCTGCTGCTGATGTTGGCTGACTCCTGCAGAGCTGAAGGATTGGGCCTGGATCCCCTGGACTGTGTCAGCCGTGTCTCAGAGACTAAAACAATCGTCACAGGGCTGTGGAGAGAGAATAGAGCCAATGATTCGAGTCAGGAGAGGGTCATCCAGACACGAAACATTGGCTCTATCCTCTCTCCACAGATGCTGTCAGACCTGTTGAGATCTTCCAGCATTTTCTGTTTTTGTTTCAGATTCCAGCATCCGCAGTATATTGCGTTTGCCACAGGGCTCTGGTGGTCTAATCCAAGAAGAGAGTCTTGGTGCTGCCTTTTGGATGAAACATTAAACCGAGGCCCCGTTCGCCCTCAGATAATCGCTAAAGATCCCTTTTCAAGGAGGAACAGTCGAGCTGTCCTCATGTCTGGTTAATAGTTATCCCTCAATAAACATCTCTAAAACAGATGAACAAGTCACTGATGGTGGGAGCTTGCTGTGTACAAATTGGCTGCTGTGATTCCTACTTCACAACTCTTCGAAAGAGAATTGGATAATTATCTGAAGAGAAATAATTTTGCAGGACTACAGGGTCAAGGGGGAGGGGAAGGGGAGTAGAGAGTTTGCTCTTGCATATTTGACACCTCGACAATGATTGAGAGCTTCAAGTTTTTAGGTGTCCAGATCACCAACAACCTGTCCTGGTCCCTTCACACCGACGCTATAGTTAAGAAAGCCCACCAACGCCTCTACTTTCTCAGAAGACTAGGGAAATTTGGCATGTCCACTATTCATCAACTTCTATAGATGCACCATAGAAAGCACTCTTTCTGGTTGTATCACAGCTTGGTATGGCTCCTACTCTGTCCAAGACCGCAAGAAACTACAAATGGTCGTGAATGAAGCCCAGTCCATCACTCAAACCAGCCTCTCATCCACTGACTCTGTCTACACTTCTGGCTGCCTCGGAAATGCAGCCAGCATAATCAAGGACCCCACACACCCAGGACATTCTCTCTTCCACCTTCTTCCATCGGGAAAAAGATACAAACCAACTCAAGAACAGCTTCTTCCCTGCTGCCATCAGACTTTTGAATGGACCTACCTTATATTAAGTTAATCTTTCTCTACACCCCAGCTATGACTGTAACACTACATTCTGCACTCTCTCCTTTCCTTCTCTATGTACGGTATGCTTTGTCTGTATAGCACGAAGTGTAGACTGAGTCAGCAGGAAGTGTAGACAGAGTCAGCAGGAAGTGTAGACAGAGTCAATGGATGGGAGGCTGGTTTGCGTGATGGACTGGGCTACGTTCATGACCTTTTGGAGTTTCTTGTGGTCTTGGGCAGAGCAGGAGCCATACCAAGTTGTGATACAACCAGAAAGAATGCTTTCTATGGTGTATCTGTAAAAGTTGGTGAGAGTCGTAATCAAGCGGCACTTACTCAGCAGGAACCTGCTCAGTGACGCCCAGTTTGGGTTCCACTCAGTTCCTGACCTTATTACAGCCTTGGTTCAAACATGGACAAAAGAGCTGAATTCCAGAGGGTGAGGTGAGAGTTATTGCCCTTGGCATCAAGGGTGCACTTGACTGAGTGTGGCATCAAGGAGCCCCCGCAAAACTGGAATCAATGGGAATCAGGAGGGAATTCTACGTTGGTTAGAGTCATAGCTGGCACAAAGGAAAATGGTGGTGGTGATTGAAGAGCAATCATTTCAATCCAGGGACATCTCTGCAGGAGTCCCTCAAGGTAGTGTCCTCGGCCCAACAATCTTCAGCTGCTTCATCAATGACCTTCCCTCCATCATAAGGTCAGAAGTGGGGATGTTCGCCGATGATTGCACAATGTTCAGCACCATTCACAACTCCTCAGATACTGAAGCAGTCCATGTTCAAATGCAGCAAGATCTGGACAATATCCAGGCTTGGACTGACAAGTGGCAAGTAATATTCATAGAATCATAGAATCCCTACAGTGCAGAAGGAGGGATTTCGGCCCATCGAATCTGCACCGACTCTTACCCATGCCCTATCCCCTCAATCCTATCCTGGTAATCACACGTATTTTACCCCGTTAATCCCCCTAACCTATCTTTGGATGCTAAGAAGCAATTTAGCAAGACCAGTCCACCTAACTGGCATATCGTTGGACTGTGGGTTGAAACCGGAGCACCCAGAGGAAACCCACGCAGACACAGGGAGAACGTGCAAACTCCACACAGACAATGACCTAAGGCCAGAATTGAACCCGGGTCCCTGGCGCTTTGAGGCAGCAGTGCTAACCACTGTGCCACCGCGTTGCCCAAGAGCCAGACAATGACCATCTCCAACAAGAGAGGATCTAACCATCGCCACTTGACAGGTCCAAGACTAAGCCAGTTTCTGATCCATCTCACCAAGTTTCCCTGAATTCCATGTGCTTCAACCTTCTCAATCAGTCTCTCATGTGGGACCTTGTCAAAGGCTTTGCTAAAATCCATATAAACTACATCAACTGCACTTCCCTCATCCACACACTCGATCACATTTTTAAATAATTCTATCAAAGGTGGGAGGCTCTTTGCCAGAAACTGGCTGAAGGAGAGAGTGGTAAACAGGACAGGCCACCACTGATGTTGTTGAGGTTGGATTCAGATGAAGAGCTTCAAAATTTATTCTATGGAGGCAACGTGTTCCAGTCACTCAGGGGATGAAATTCTCCCAACAGCCTCCACCACCCCCCCCCCCCCCCCACCCCCCCCGCCGCCCCCCCCGCCACAGGAATCGTAGCGGGCGGGACATGGACCATGCAAAGATCTATTGACCTCGGGCAGGGTTTTCCAGCCTTGGGGAGAGCACGGCCAGAAAATCCCACTCAGGGAGTGCAAGTCACTGCACTTTTACATACATTTTGTCAGCGAGATCTATGGTAGAAGCTGCAAAGTTCTAACATGAGGGAAAGGTGGGCTGTCTAATGAGGTTAGGCTGGTATCTGCCGGAGTTTAAAAGAATAAAAGGTGACTTGATCAGAACATTTATGATCCTGAGGGGTATTGACAGGGTGGATGTGGAGAGGATGTTTCCTCTTCTGGGAGAATCTAGAATGAGGGGTCACTGTTTAAAAATAAGGGGTCGCTCATTTAAGACAGAGATGAAGTGAATTATTCTCTTCTCAGGGAGTGCTCTCTTCTTCAAAAGGCAGTGGAAGCAGAGTCTTTCAATGTTTTTAAGGCAGAGCTGGATAGATTCTTGATTAATAAGGGGGTGAAAGGTTATCGGGGGTCGGCAGGAATGTGAGTTTGAGGTTAAAATCAGATCCGTCAGGGTCTTATTGAATGGTGGAGCAGGCTCGTGGCATCTTTTGTTATGATCCCAATTGGTGTTACTACTGAACAGGGAGATCCCAGAATGGAAGCCCAGCTCAATAGACCCTAACTCTTACTTTTGTTTTAGAATATGTAGTAATAACGAATCTCAGGACAACTTTGAAAATTTGATAATAATGCAATATTTCTTCACTCCCCTCTTATTTTCACAAATGTACTCAGATTTCAAGAATAGCACAGGTCACACAACATAACTCATACTACAATGCTCTCAATAACCACACAGTCCCTGTAACTCAAGAGGCTAACTGTGGTCAGACAACACCCCTCTCTGAATCCCAGTGGCAGATGCCACTCAATCGATCTTCCATCTATTTCGCCTCAAATTCCCCCTCCTCAGATGATTGTCACATGAATGATTCTGAATTCCACTCTCAAAACAAATGCTTTAAAATCTTCTTTCAACCAATTATTTCCATCAGGTGTTTTCATCAAGGATCCACCTCCAGGTTTTCCAATTATCCTTTCAAACAAGGCTTTCTCTCAGCTGTTTTAGCAAGGACCCACATCCAGGTTTTCCAACTCTCCTTTCAGTATTCCTTTGTTTTTAATTGCAACATGCATCCAAACCTCTACACAAAAACTCCCGGGTACTGAGTCCCCAACAGAATACTATTGTTTCAAAAGGCTGGAAGTAAGGCTACCAAGCTTATGATTGCTTCAGATGTCTGGCTTTTCCCTCACTGACTTCACACAGGTCTGCACTTCCAGCTTTTCAGGGGCCAGTATCTTGTTCCAATGGCATTCCTCTTTCATCCTTTCACTTCAGTCTTCCGGGAAACTTGGGAGTTTCCAGAATTAACCGCCCTTGAGCTTCTTGGGAGCTTGCTTTCATGCCTATTACTCCAATGTACAGCTTTCCAGTTTCTAGCAGAGCTGGGAGTTGTCCCCTCTCTAGCATCCTATCTCCAACTACCTGGATTCAGTGAATCATTAAGACGCAAAAGGTTTTCTCCCGAAAAGTGCCCCTTTAGCTGCTAAGCAACATCTCATTCTTTCCACCAGCTTGTGTTTACTTTCCTCATCGTAAACTCACTCAGCACAACGCAGAAAACAGTTTCCCCCACATATACAAACAGCTTTGTTTAACATGAATCTAACCTGGGTTGTGCCCTTTCCGGGACAAACACTAAATTAATCCGACCTAAATCTGTACCATGTTTCTAATATTTAACAAAAAATGTATAGATCACTTAAACTACCTCTGTTTCCTGACACTTCTCCTGTTTCTAATTGCTACGTGCCAAAAAAATGCCTAACCAGGTATCTCTCCCACTCTTACCGCCTGCCGCTGGCATGTTTGGAAGGATTTGCAGGTTGATGGTTAACCTGTTTGACCACGTTTAGAATGTGTCGTCCTTGGCCGTCAAGTCCTGGATTGGGATTACGAACCTGGACCTTCTGGCTCAGGGGCAGGGACACTAACCCACCGCGCCACAAGTAAACAGGGTTCGTTTAATATCTTCTCCACCCAAAATCAAAAGCATATTGGAATTCGAGTGAGACTCACCAAGGACTTCCTGGGGGAGAGTGAGTTTGGGGTGGGGGGGAGGGGGGGGTGTGATCAGAGTTTGAACAGTGTGGGTTTAGAGTGGGATAAGGCATCCTGAGCTGGAAAACGAGTTTCATTTTATTTGTGGCAATGTTAGGCCATTAATCATTCATCTGATCTCAGACATTTCAGTCCAGTAAAGAACAAGAGGTGGCAATGATAAACTTTTGAAAGAAAGCAAAGTTAAAATAAGGAGCCTCTCTGAACTAATACATCCGACCAAAATTATTCATCTATTCTTTTCTAAAACAAAGTCCTGGAACAAAGTTTGCTGATGAAATCAGCAGCAGTTTGAGAAGCTGGGAGGAATGACTGTACAACTCCGTCAGAGATTGTGAAGTAACAATCCTGTCACAAGAAATGTGATGTTTCATTAATTTGACTTCATTATGAGGACAGGCACAGTTAGATCTGCCGTGTTCATTATGCACTGGGTTTATTATTCACGTACAGTCTCCCACTCTCTGCCCAAAGCAATAATCCCACCAACGTGAGTGCTTATAGGTAATCCAACCATGAAAGGCATTACAACTGAGTGTTCGAGACAACGGCCACAGCTTCAAGGCACAACTAAATGCCTCCTTCTCAGCACAAAGTACTCTTCCGCGCAGGAAGTGAGGGATTTGCTGTGGTTTCGACAAGAAGCTGTCAGCTCAGAGTCACTCCAGCAGCACTGTCTTACTCTCTCTCAAAGCTGTCCCTGTCCCCAGTTTCGTTTCATCCTCCGCATCATTCGGTGTCTTAACAAAAAACTTTTCCTGTTTCTTGCCGATGTTAAGGAACACAGGCTTCAACAACTCATCAACACCACTGCCCATCCTCGGCTCTCCGCCAGTCCCAAATCCCTCAAACTCCATCTCTTCTAGCGCCAGCCCTTGCCGTGTGTTCACCATATCCTCCGACCCTCCCCTCTGAGGCTGAGCGTGCTGTTCTCAGCAAAGCACTCAGCTTTGTACCCTTACGTCCCCACCTCAATGAATTCCGGGCTCAACATGATGTGAACTCTTCTTCTGCCGCCTTCGACTCCGTGCCCACTTCTTTGGGCAAGAGTCCTCCCCCTGTTCCACAGATCCTTTCATGTGCCTCCAACATTCTGCCTCCAATTGGACACCCCCACCGAGACAATTACCTGCCCTCAATCTTTTCACTGGGAACAGTCAACAGGACATTGGTCATCTTAATTTTTCTGCCTCCCCCTCACCCATTCCAACCTCTCTCCTTCTGAACTTTCCGCTCTTCACTCCCTCAGGTCCAACCCCGACTTTGTCATCAAACCTGTCGACAAAGGGGCGCTGTTGCCGTCTGGTGTACTGACCGCTTCCTCGCAGAGGCTGTGTGCCAGCTCTCAGGTACTCTCAGATGTCACAAGTAGGCTTACATTAACACTGCAATGAAGTTAGTGTGAAAATCCCCTGGTCGCCACACTCCGGCGCCTGTTCGGGTACACTGAGGGAGAATTTAGCACGGGCAATGCACCTAACCAGCACGTTTTTTGGACTGTGGGAGGAAACTGGAACACCCGGAGGAAACCCACGCAGACACGGGGAGAACATGCAAACTCCACACAGACAGTGACCCAAGCTGGGAATCGAATCGAGGTCCCTGGCGCGGTGAGGCAATAGTGCTAACCACTGTGCCACCATGCCGCCTGTGGTGAACCATAGATGGTTACCACTATGGGTACTGAACCATAGATGGTTAGTACTATGGGTACTTGTACATATGTTACTGTTGTCACTGTTGGGGTTAGGGTTGGGGTGTTCTACCTGTTGGTATTGTTCTGTGGTACACTCCGGTTGGCTCCGCCTACCTGTAGGAGTATAAAGGTCACTGCACTGCCTGGTGACCCTTTAGTCTGGGATTGTATTGTTATATAGTATGCTCCATTCTTGTTACTAATAAAAGCCTTTATTTCCCGGGTACGATCCAGCCTCCCGAGTGATTTAATCGCACATCACCGCCCTAATCAGGACCACATCAACCATTCAACCCCTCCAATTCTCCAAGTTGCTGCACTTTCCCACGCGTGTTGTAGTCTGGAGCTATGGTCAGTGATGGTCGAGGCTCCAACATTCTTTCCATCACATGTCTGACCAGGAATCTTTCCCACTCTCACCGCCTGACATTGGCTTGTGTTTGGAAGGATTTTACAGGCTGATTCTCAACCTGTTTGGCCGCGTTATGAACTTCCTTGGGCATCAAGTCCTGGGGTGGGACTCGAACCCAGAGCTCCTGGCTCAGAGGCAGGGACAATAACCCACTGCGCCACAAGATCGCCAAATCACAGCGATCAATCTCTTATCAATTTGTCTCCAACAGCCTCAGACATGAGGTGAGGAAAACCCCCAGCGAGGGTAATCCTTGGGAACCAGAGATCGAAAAAACACCTGTTTCTTCCATACACTACACACACCAGACATCAAATCCAAAATTATTCATAGAGTATTCAAAAATATTATTTTCTGAAATCAATCCAATTTTGATTTGAATTAATTAATGCTCACCGCTCTCACCACCTCAAGAAGGTGGGGCGCTGCTCTTTAAATCAACCAATCATCTCCTTGGAATATTGAGCTAAATTTGTGTCAAACTCCCTGGGCCAGGTTGGAAGGCAAGGTGCTGTTAAAATGGGGAGGGTAGTCAGGGGCTGGAGAATGGGGTGCTCGATTCTTTCTGACCATTTTACCAGCGGCAGAGAATGGAGTAGAAAGACCTCCTCCATCCAGAGGCTAATTAAACCACATACAGAGCCAATCAATCGTCTCTTCCCACATCTCACTGTGGGGGGCGGTGGGGGTCTGCCACCCTGTGGGGAGACCACTCAGTACCAATAGGCTCAGGCAGGTATGTAATCTCCTACCGAAAGAGGAAACGCTGGAAAATCTCAGCAGGTCCGGCAGCATCTGTAAGGAGAGAAAAGAGCTGATGTTTCGAGTCCAGACGACCCTTCGTCATGTGTGGTCTCCTATTTTGTCACTCTTTACTCAATGGGAGGGGGGCTCCCGGGAGCATTATCCAATTCCGTGACTAAAGATACAGCCTGCTGACACCATTCCCCCACCCCAGCCCAAGCATTGGAGCCTCTGTGACTGCCCCTGCCACCAATAGATTCCTCTCATCCACCTTCTGTGCCATCCTCTTCTTCCAGGTGCAGTCCCAGCAGTGGCCAGCACAGCCGATGAAGAAATCATAGAATCCCTACAGTGCAGAAGGAGGCCATTCGGCCCATCGTGTCTGCACCGACCACAATCCCACCGAGGCCCTATCTCCGTAACCCTACATATTTACCTTGCTAATCCCCCTTTAGCAAGGTAATTTAGCATGGCCAAGCGACCTAACCCGCACATCTTTGGAGTGTGGGAGAAAATTGGAGCATCTGGAGGAAACCCACGCAGACAAGGGGAGAATGTGCAGACTCCACACAGACAGTGACCCAAGCCGGGAATCGAACCCAAGTCTCTGTGAGGCAGAAGTGCTAACCACTGTGTCACCGTGGCGCCCATACGAGAGTGTCTTGAATGATGATTTAGGCAAAATAAAAGGCCTGCAAGTGAAGGTCTACGTGGACCCAGAGGTGGACCCAGGGTCTGACTCGTACCATGTGCTTTACAAGAGAATGTAGATACTGAATTGCAGTGATTGGAAGGACTGAGCATTATCCAGCCAGTTCAGTTCACGGAATGAGCAACACCTACAGTCTCCGTATTGAAACCGGAGAAGACTTTCCACACTTATGGTGATTACAAGTTAACAGCTCATTGTGCTGCCAAGTTGGATAAATATCCAATCCCAAAGATTGAAGACCTGTATGCAAAGCTGGCTGGAGGTCAGTCTTATACAAAGCTGGATATGAGTCATGGATATCAGCAACTCGAATTAGATGATGCTTCCCGAGGTTATGTCACGGTAAACACACACGTGTTCCAGTACACACGCCTGCCTTTTGGTGTGCCTTCAGCATGTGCGATTTTCCACAGGACAATGGAGAGTCTGCTGCAGGGGCTGTCACGAGTTGTGTGGACCTTGATGATGTTCTCATAACTGGATCGACAGAAGCCGAGCATTTAGCAAACTTAGAGGAGGCGCTAGAGAGATTTCAAGAGGCTGGAATCCACCTCAAGAAGGAGAAATGTACTTTTCAAGTCACTGAGGTCGCCTATCTGGGGTATTGTGTAGATGTCCAAGGATTACACCTCATGGAAGACAAGGTCAGAGCCATAAAGGAGGCACCTGCCCCCAGAAACACATCCGAGCTCGAGTCACTCTTAGGAATGGTGAATTACTGTGGGCATTTTTACTGAATTTGTTGACATTATTTTGCCCCCTTGTATATTCCGCTGAAGAAACACCAGCGTTGGTTTTGGAAGATTCCCCAGGAAGAAGCTTTCAACAGAGTAAAGCAATTGCTGCATTCTTCAATCCGACTAGAGAGGGGGCTATACTGGACCTAGTTCTGGGAAATGAGCCCGGTCAGGTCGTCAAAGTTTCGGTTGGGGAACATGTGGCAAATAGTGACCACAACTCTGTTAGCTTTAGGATAGTAATGGACAAGGATGAGTGCTGTCCTACGGGCAGGGAGCTAAATTGGGGGAAGGCTAACTATAACCGGATTAGGCAGGAATTGGTGGATGTTGATTGGGAGAGGATGTTCGAGGGTAAGTCCGCGTCTGGCATGTGGGAGTCTTTTAAGGAACTATTGATAAGGCTGCAGGATAGGCATGTGCCTGTAAAAAGGAAAGATAGGAAAGGTAGGATTCGAGAGCCGCGGATAACCAGGGAAATTGAGGATCTGATTAAAATGAAAAGGGAGGCGTACGTTAAGTCCAGGCAACTGGAAACAGATGGAGCTCTGGAGGAATACAGAGAGAGTAGGAAAGAACTCAAACGGGGAGTTAGAAGGGCAAAAAGAGGTCACGAGATGTTCTTGGCAGGCAGGATTAAGGAGAATCCTAAGGCATTCTATTCATACGTTAGGAACAAAAGAGTTGTCAGGGAGAAAATCGGACCTCTCAGGGACAAAGGAGGGGAATTATGCTTAGAACCCAAGGGAATAGGGGAGATCCTAAATGAATACTTTGCATCAGTATTCACGAAGGAGAGGGGCGTGTTAACCGGGAGTGTCTCGGAGGGAGGTGTTGACCCGTTAGAGAAAATCTCCATTACAAGAGAGGAAGTGTTAGGTTTTTTAGGGAACATTAAAACTGACAAAGCCCCAGGGCCTGATGGCATCTATCCTCGACTGCTCAGGGAGACGAGAGATGAAATTGCTGGGCCTCTGATGGAAATCTTTGTCGCTTCTTTGGACACGGGTGAGGTCCCTGAGGATTGGAGGATAGCGAATGGGGTCCCGTTGTTTAAGAAGGGTCGCAGGGATAACCCAGGAAATTATAGGCCGGTGAGCTTGACGTCCGTGGTAGGGAAGTTGTTGGAGAGGATTCTTAGAGACAGGATGTATGTGCATTTAGAATGGAACAATCTCATTAGTGACAGACAGCATGGTTTTGTAAGAGGGAGGTCGTGCCTTACAAATTTGGTGGAGTGTTTTGAGGAAGTGACAAAAACGGTTGATGAAGGAAGGGCCGTGGATGTCATCTATATGGATTTCAGTAAGGCATTTGACAAAGTCCCACATGGCAGGTTGGTTCAGAAGGTTAAGGCTCATGGGATACAAGGAGAAGTGGCTAGATGGGTGGAGAATTGGCTTGGCCATAGGAGACAGAGGGTAGTGGTCGAAGGGTCTTTTTCCGGCTGGAGGTCTGTGACCAGTGGTGTTCCGCAGGGCTCTGTACTGGGACCTCTGCTATTTGTGATATATATAAATGATTTGGAAGAAGGTGTAACTGGTGTAATCAGCAAGTTTGCGGATGACACGAAGATGGCTGGACTTGCAGATAGCGAAGAGCATTGTCGGGCAATACAGCAGGATATAGATAAGCTGGAAAATTGGGCGGAGAGGTGGCAGATGGAGTTTAAATGCGAAGTGATGCATTTTGGAAGAAATAATGTAGGGAGGAGTTATACAATAAATGGCAGAGTCATCAGGAGTATAGAAACACAAAGGGACCTAGGTGTGCAAGTCCACAAATCCTTGAAGGTGGCAACACAGGTGGAGAAGGTGGTGAAGAAGGCATATGGTATGCTTGCCTTTATAGGATGGGGTATAGAGTATAAAAGCTGGAGTCTGATGATGCAGCTGTATAGAACGCTGGTTAGGCCACATTTGGAGTACTGCGTCCAGTTTTGGTCGCCGCACTACCAGAAGGACGTGGAGGTGTTAGAGAGAGTGCAGAGAAGGTTTACCAGGATGTTGCCTGGTATGGAGGGTCTTAGCTATGAGGAGAGATTGAGTAAACTGGGGTTGTTCTCCCTGGAAAGACGGAGAATGAGGGGAGATTTAATAGAGGTGTACAAGATTATGAAGGGGATAGATAGGGTGAGCGGTGGGAAGCTTTTTCCCAGATCAGAAGTGACGTTCACGAGGGGTCACGGGCTCAAGGTGAGAGGGGCGAAGTATAACTCAGATATTAGAGGGATGTTTTTTACACAGAGGGTGGTGGGGGCCTGGAATGCGCTGCCAAGTAGGGTGGTGGAGGCAGGCACGCTGACATCGTTTAAGACTTACCTGGATAGTCACATGAGCAGCCTGGGAATGGAGGGATACAAACGATTGGTCTAGTTGGACCAAGGAGCGGCACAGGCTTGGAGGGCCGAAGGGCCTGTTTCCTGTGCTGTACTGTTCTTTGTTCTTTGATAAACTGCGGTGTTGAGTTAATAGTGCTTGCTTTGTTTAACTCTAAAATACAATAAAGTTTGTTTTTATTTGAAAAAGTTGAAATCTAGTGACGTAGTTCTGTCAGGTAATTATGGTCAGTTAATTCTCTATAAATGTTCCTAACAGGGTTGTAATAAATTACAGCGGCCACTACACTTCACTGACTGTAGTGTTTTACAATGTCCTGAGGAAAGGCGCTGAAGAAATGCAATTCTTTGTTTCTTTTGGCGACCAGCTGGTTCAGTTCTGAGAGAATTGAGCAGAGATTTCCGTGTCCGTGTGGCTCACTTGTATCCCACGCGGAGCATTTACTGACACAACATTTAATTTGCTCCCCTTGCCGCAGTACTCACTGAGCTTCCTCTTCTGTTGGCTCTTTGCACCTGGGTTATAGCCCGGGGGATAAACCAGCTCCAGGAACTCCTCTGCCAGCTGTCCGATTCTCCTGTCCATAACATCATTCTTTGGCACTGTGTGGGGAAAAGACGATTTCCCCTATTACGCTCCTCTATCAAAGTCATTTATTCGCACCTCTCCAGCTTCCTCTCTTCCCCCGCCCCGGCTTCTCCCCCCACGCTCCCTCCAGCCCCCGCGTCCCCACCCCCACCCGCCACGGCTCTCCCTCTCCAACCCCCCTTCTCCACCTCTCTACCTTTCCTCCTCCCCCCCCAGCACCCCATCTCCCCTCTGGCTCCCCCTCTCTCCCCCAGCTCCCCCTCTGCCCCCCAGCTCCCCCTCTCTGCCCCCAGCTCAGAATCACAGAATCCTCCAGTGCAGAAGAGGCCCTTCGGCCCACCAAATCTGCACTGATGCATGAAATGCCCTGACCTGCCCACCTAATCCCATTTACCAGCACTTGGCCCATAGCCTTGAATGTTATGACGTGCCAAGTGCTCATCCAGGTACTTTTTAAAGGATGTGAGGCATCCCGCCTCCACCACCCTCCCAGGCAGCGCATTCCAGACCCTCACCACCCTCTGGGTAAAAACCTTTTTCCTCAAATCCCCCTTAAACCTCCCACCCCTCACTTTTAACTTGTGTCCCCTCGTAACTGACCCTTCAACTCAGGGCAACAGCTGCTCCCTATCCATCCTGTCCATGTCCCTCATAATCTTGAACACCTCGATCAGGTCGCCCCTCAGTCTTCTCCGCTCCAGAGAAAACAACGCAAGCCTATCCAATCTCTCTTCATAACTTAAATGTTCCGTCCCAGGCAGCATCCTGGTGAATCTCCTCTCCACCCCCTCCAGTGTGTTCACATCCTTCCTATAATGTGGCGACCAGAACCGCACACAGTGCTCCAGCTGTGGCCTCACCAAAGTTCTATACAACTCCATCATGACCTCTCTGCTTTGTGATCTATACCCCGATTGATAAAGGCGAGTGTGCCATATGCCTTTTTCACCACCCTATTAACCTGCCTTTCCACCTTCAGAGATCTATGGACAAACACGCCAAGGTCCTTTTGTTCTTCGGAACTTCCCAGTGTCAGACATTTCACAGTATACCTCCACCCTCTCCCCACCCCCACTCCCCATCTCCACCCCCACCTCTCCACCCCAATTCTCCCTCCCCCCAGCTCCCCCTCTCCAACCCTAGGTCACCCCCTCTCCCCCCCCTCCCCCCACCCCCAGCTCCCCCTCTCTCCCGCCCCAGCTCCCCCTCTTCCCCCCCGCCAGCTCCCCCCCCAGCTCTCCCCGCCCCAGCTCCCCCTCTCCCCCCCGCCAAGCTCCCCCTCTACCCCCCCCAGCTCCCCCTCTCCTCTCCCCCCCAAGCTAACCCTCTCTTCCCCAGCACCCCCTCTCTCTTCCCTAGCACCCCCTCTCTCTTCCCCAGCACCCCCTCTCTCCTCCCCAGCACCCCCTCTCTCTCTTCCCCAGCACCCCCTCTCTCTTCCCCAGCACCCCCTCTCTCTTCCCCAGCACCCCCTCTCTCTCTTCCCCAGCACCCCCTCTCTCTTCCCCAGCACCCCCTCTCTCTTCCCCAGCAGCCCCTCTCTCTTCCCCAGCACCCCCTCTCTCTTCCCCAGCACCCCCTCTCTCTTCCCCAGCACCCCCTATCTCTTCCCCAGCACCCCCTCTCTCTTCCCCAGCACCCACTCTCTCTCTTCCCCAGCACCCCCTCTCTCTCTTCCCCAGCACCCACTCTCTCTCTACCCCAGCACCCCCTCTCTCTTCCCCAGCACCCCCTCTCTCTCTTCCCCAGCACCCACCCTCTCTCTTCCCCAGCACCCCCTCTCTCTTCCCCAGCACCCCCTGTCTCTTCCCCCAGCACCCCCTCTCTCTCTTCCCCAGCACCCCCTCTCTCTCGCCCCCACTCCCCTCAGCTGCCCTTCTCCAACACGGTAAGAAGTTTAACAACACCAGGTTAAAGTCCAACAAGTTTATTTGGTAGCAAATGCCACTCGCTTTCGGAGCGCTACCCCTTCGTCAGCTGGAGCTCAACACCCCCAGCTCCCCCTCCCCGCCAGCTCCCCCTTTCCCTGCCAGCTCCCCCTCTCCCCCCAGCTCCCCCTCTCTCCCCCCTATCTGCTCCTCCCCCCAGCTCTGCCCAGCTCTGCACCGCCGCCCCCCCCCCCCGCCCCGCCCCGCCCCGAGCTCCCTCTTATTAACAGTGGAGGAATAATACAGCAGCTGGTCTTTTTCCTTCAGCAAGTTTATTCTACATGCAGCTCAGTACAGATACAAGCTCCTCTGATTCCCCCACAGTATCTGTTCCTGCTGTGTCCATTTATACTCTTTCAGAGGTTGAGTCAATAACCATCGCCTGTCTTCAATAAGGCAATTACTGTAATTGCCACAGTATGCATTTGCTGATACACTGACTCTCCTCTCCGCATCCCCCAGCTCCCCCACCCTAACCCCCCCCCACTTTGCCATATTTCTCCCCTCTTCATGCCCCCAGCAACCCCTCTCTGCCCCCCAGGGAGCATTACAACTGGATTCAACAATTACCCAATATTCATACCTGCCCCGGGGCCCTGAATCCAATGGGAAATATTCCCGATATACTGCTCTGTTACAGACTACGTGTGAAAGCTGGGCTTTTTTAGTCTTTACAATCACTATCTTATCATAATCACTATCATTCCTTATCATAATCAAGGACCCCACGCACCTCGGACATTCTCTCTTCCACCTTCTTCTGTCGGGAAAAAGTCTGAGGTCACGTACCAACCGACTCAAGAACAGCTTCTTCCCTGCTGCTGTCAGACTTTTGAATGGACCGACCTCGCATTAAGTTGATCTTTCTCTCCACCCTAGCTATGACTGTAACACTACATTCTGCACTCTCTCCTTTCCTTCTCTATGAATGGTATGCTTTGTCTGTATAGTGCGCAAGAAACAATACTTTTCACTGTATGTTAATACATGTGACAATAATAAATCAAATCAAATCAAATTAATTCCTTTTGCTGCTGGGCAGTGGGTACGAGCTGTACAGCAGGATACTCACGTGTCAAATCTTCAACTTCTTCCGGTTCCTTCAAATCGAGGGCCAGTGCCTCCAGATTACGGAAATGCCGCTGAATAACCGGATTCTCAAAGCTCTCAGGCCTAATCCAGAGGGATAGAAATGGTCACCATTTTATTTTAAGGAGAATTTGCAGAAATTTCCTGTTCATCTGCACAGGGGAAATCATAGAAATCCTACAGTGCAGGAGGAGGCCATTCAGCCCATCGAGTCTGCACCGACAACAATCCCACCCCAGGTCCTATCCCCGTAACCCAATGTATTTACCCCGCTAGTCCCTCTAATCTACACATCTGGGTCACTGAGGGGCAATTTAGCACGGCCAATCCCGCACACCTTTCAGACTGTGGGAGGAACCCGGAGGAAACCCATGCAGACACGGGGAGAACGTGCAGACTCTCCGCACAGACAGTGATCCCCTAAAGGCGCAGAAAGTATCGCTGGAACCTCCGACTGACCTGTATTTAAACCGGAGCTTCTGCACCACTGATTTCATCTTCTCGATCTGATCCTCGCTGGCCACTCGCTTCTCCGTAAAGCCGATCTTCCTGACATCGTCGGCGTAAGGCAAATAAATCAGGTGGAATCCTGATGGGAAAACAATACTTTTTGTTTTGTTTGTACCAGGAATCGGTGAGCATTTCACACGCCCACTCTGCCCGACTCAGGAGTTGCGTTTGATGGGATGACCTGGGATGAACATTCGCGTTTTTGCAGAAATCAGGTCAAAGCTACGACTAGTAAAGTTTTAAAGTTTAAAGTTTCAAAGTTTATTTTATTAGTGTCACAAGTAGGTTTACATTAACACTGCAATGAAGTTACTGTGAAAATCCCCTAGTCGCCACACTCCTGTTCGGGTACACTGAGGGAGAATTTAGCACGGCCAATCCACCCTAACCCGCACGTCTTTCAGACTGTGGGAGGAAACCGGAGCACCCGGAGGAAACCCACGCAGACACGGGGAGAACGTGCAGACTCCGCACAGACAGTGACCCAAGCTGGAAATTGACCCAGGTCCCTGGGTGCGTGTGTGAGTGGGGATTGCAGCTCCGTGGGGTGTTTGGATTCTTCGCGTACTTTAATGCTTTTCAGACGTGACAGAAAACTGCGGTCCCCACATCCCTCGGAGATGGATGTTAACGACCCTGTTTTGAAGAGCAGCAGGGGAGTTTTCCCTGGTGTCTCGGCCAGTATTCATCCCTCAATCAACATCGCTTAAAAAACTCTGCCTATCGTCAGGTTACTGTTCCCAGGGAGGAAACCACAAGTGAAGACCCACGTCTAAAATCACTGCACTGCCAATGTAATGCAGGACTACAGCGATGGTAAATGATTCATTGAATGACACTGCATAGAAGCCATTCAGCCCATCATGGCTATACTGGCTCTTTGAAAGAGCTTATCCAATGCGTCTCAAGAGCCTTCTCTTTCCCCCAGCCCTGCAATCTTTTCCCCTTTATAGATTGGATCAATTTCCTCTCAGCAGTTATTATGTAATCTTCAATTTTCATCCACCCACTGTAACATGTATCCGCTATAACTCTGAACTATAGAAATCTGAAGTTAGTTCATCTGAGTCCAAGCCCAGGCTGTGGTGCTATCTTTCTCTTACGTTGATCTTTCCCTACACCCCGAGCTGTGACTGTAACACTACATTCTGCACTCTCTCCTTTCCTTCTCTATGAACGGTATGTTTTGTCTGTATAGCGCGCAAGAAACAATACTTTTTACTGTATACTAATAAACGTGACAATAATAAATCAAATCAAATATCTGGTTTCAGTTCCTCTCTGCATTGGAGCTGCACACAATCAGCCAGGCTCCACTGTGTGTATATATGTGTGTGTACGTGCGGTGTGCGCGTACGTGTGTTGCGCGCGTGTACGTGTGGTGCGCTTGCATGTGTGGTGTGCGCGCGCACGTGTGGTGTGCGCACACGTGTGGTGCGCGCGTACGTGTGGTGTGCGCACATGTGTGGTGTGCGCTTGTACGTGTGGTGTGCGCTTGTACGTGTGGTGCGCGCTTGTACGTGTGGTGCGCGCTTGTACGTGTGGTGTGCGCGCATACGTGTGGTGTGCACGTACGTGTGGTGCGCGTGTATGTGTGGTGCGTGTGCGTACGTGTGGTCGTGCGTGTACGTGTGGTGCGTGCATGTACGTGTGGTGCGTGCATGTACGTGTGGTGCGTGCATACGTATGGTGCGCGTATACGTGTGGTGCGTGTGTACGTGTGGTGTGTGCGTGTGTGTGTGGTGCGCGTGTACATGTGCTGTGTGCGTGTACGTGTGGTGTGTGTGTGTAGGTGTGGTGCACGCGTACGTGTGGTGTGTGCGTGTACGTGTGGTGTGTGCGTGTACGTGTGGTGTGTGTGTACGTGTGGTGCACGCGTACGTGTGGTGTGCGCGTATGTGGTGCGCGCTTGTACGTGTGGTGCGTGCTTGTACGTGTGGTGTGCGCACGTACGTGTGGTGCGCGCGCGTACATGTGGTGTGCGCGCGTACGTGTGGTGTGCGCGCGTACGTGTGGTGTGCGCGCGTATGTGTGGTGTGTGCGTGTACGTGTGGTGCGTGTGTATACGTGTGGTGCGTGCGTGTACGTGTGGTGTGTCTGTGTACATGTGGTGCGTGTGTGTATCTGAGATGTGTGTAAATGTGTGCTATGTGTGTACGTGTGGTGTGTGTACGTGTGGTGTGTGAACATGTGATGTGTGTACATGTGATGTGTGTACGTGTGGTGTCTGTACGTGTGGTGTGTGTACATGTGATGTGTGTACATGTGATGTGTGTACGTGTGGTGTGTGTACGTGTGGTGTGTATACGTGTGGTGTGTGTACATGAGATGTGTGTACATGATGTGTGTACGTGTGGTGTGTGTACATGTGATGTGTGTACATGTGATGTGTGTACGTGTGATGTACGTACGTGTGGTGTGTATACGTGTGGTGTGTATACGTGTGGTGTGTATATGTGTGGTGTGTATATGTGTGGTATGTGGTGTGTGTGTGGGGAAGGTGAGTGGGGGTAGGATAGGCAACAGCTACGATGCCCTCCATAGACAAATAGTGTGTGAATAATTATCATATGTGGTCAGGCAGAAAAGGTGCCGGGGATTCTGTGGCACTGGTGTGACCATAACTCAGTCAGAAAGGAGAGACAAATCAAGTGTACTCACCCAGTCAGTGAGCGATCCGAGAGAGACAGTGTCACTGACCTGGAGGGATGGTCTGCACTTTCTGATCATCCAGCGCCTCCTCCTGTGGGACCAACGCCACAAATCGGGGTGGGGTGTTCCTCCGGGGAGTGTAGCGGCAAACAGCATACACGTCCTTCTCCAGGCACTTGGTGAGCAGTGCGCTGAATAAAGTGGTGCTTCCTGTTGGGAATGTGAAACATAAACACAGCTCAGAACAATAAGCACCTGGCACCAGGGCTGGCCCAAAGGCTGCTGGAAAGGACCAGGGGGGCTGACCTCTCTGAGCTGCTTAGCAAGCGGCGACGATAAAGTCAAATTGTTACTTCATCCCCTATAACACGATAGAATTCTTCATCAAGGTGGACAGTGAGGGAGTTGATTTTGAGACTAGGGTCCTGAATCTTAATAAAGGAAACTACGATGAATATGAGGCACAAGTTGGCTTTGATAGATTGGGAAATGTTATTTAAGGGGACGATGGTGGATCGGCAACGGCAAACATTCAAAGAATGATTATTTAATCCAGTCTGGCACAAAAATAAAACTGGAAAGGTGGCCAAACCAAGGCTTACAAGGGAAATTAGAGATAGTTAAAGGTCCAAGGGAGAGGCATACAAATGATCCAGAAAAACTGTAGACCTGAGGATTGGGACAGTTTATAATTCAGCAAAGGGACTAATTAATAAGGGGAAAATGGAGTACGGGAGTAAGCTCGTGGGAAACATAAACATTGACCGTAAAAGTTTAGAAACATAGAATCCTACAGTACAGAAAGAGGCCATTCGGCCCATCGAGTCTGCACCGACCACAATCCCACCCAGGCCCTACCCCCATATCCCTACATATATACCCACTTATCCCTCTAACCGACACATCTCACGACACTAAGGGGCAATTTTTAGCATGGCCAATCAACCTAACCGGCACATCTTTGGACTGTGGGAGGAAACCGGAGCACCCGGAGGAAACCCACGCAGACACGAGGAGAATGTGCAGACTCCACACAGACAGTGACCCAAGCCGGGAATCGAATCCAGGCCCCTGGAGCTATGAAGCAGCAGTGTTAACCACTGTGCTACCGTGCCATCCAACTTCTATTAGGTGTGTGAGGTGAAAAAGATTGTTAACGACAAACTAGGTCCTTTACAGTCAGAAACAGGGGAATTTATAATGGGGAACAAAGAAATGGCTGACCAACTAAATACATACTCTGGTTCTGTCTTCACAAAGGAGGACACAAATAACGTACCAGAAAAGTTGGGGAACACAGGGTCTAGGGAGAGGGAGGAACTGAAGGAAATTAATATTAGTAGAGAAATGGTTTGGGGAAATTGAGATTGAAGGCTGATAAATCCCCAGGGCCCGAGAATCTACACCCCGGAGTACTTAAGGAAATGGTCTGAGAAATAGTGGGTATATTGGTATTCATCTTCCAAGGTTCTATAGCCTTTGGGACAGTTCCTATGGATTGGAGGGTAGCTAATGTAACCCCACTATTTAAAAAGGGAGGCAGAGAGAGAACAGGGAATTATAGACCAGTCAGCCTGACGTCGGTAGTGGGGGAGGATTTAATAGCAGAGCACTTGGTAAACAGCGGCTGGACAGGACAGAGTCAGATGGATTTACACGAGGGGAATCATGCTTGACAAATCTACTGGAATTCTTCAAGGATGTAACTAGTAGAGTTGATGAGGGGCAGCCAGTGGATGTGGTTTATTTGGACTTTCAGATAAGGTCCCACATAAGAGATCAGTGTGTGAAATTAAAGTGCATGGGATTGGGTAGTGTATTGAGATGGATAGAAAACTGGTTGGCAGGCAGGAAACAAAGAGTAGGAAATAAACAGGTATTTTTCCAAATGGCAGGCAGTGATTAGTGGGGTACCGCTGGGATCAGTGCTGGGGCCCCAGCTATTCACTACATATAAATTAATGATTTAGACGAGGGAACTAAATGTAATATCTCCAAATCTGCAGATGACACAAAGCTGGGTGAGCTGTGAGGAAGATGGAGAGATGCTTCAGTGTGATGTGGACAAGTTGAGTGAGTGGGCAAATGAACAGCAGATGCAGTATAATTTGGAGAAATGTGAGATTATTCACTTTGGTAGCAAAAACGGAAGGCAGATTACTATCTGAAAGGCCATAAATTAGGAGAAAGGAATGTGAAATGAGACCTGGGTGTCCTCATGCACCAGTCGCTGAAGTTAAGCATTCAGGTGCAGCAGGCGGTGAAAAAGGCAAATGGAATGTTGGCCTTCATAGCGAGAGGATTTGAGTACGGGGCAGGGGTGTCTGGTTGCATATATATGGGGCCTTGGTGGGACCACACCTGGAATATTGTGTGCAGCTTTTGTCTCCTTTTCTGAGGAAGGACGTTCTTGCTGTAGAGCGGAGGTTTACCAGGCTGATTCCTTGGATGGCGGGACTGACTCCCAAGGTGAGATTGAGTCGGTTAGGATTATATTCACCAGAGTTCAGAAGAATGAGGGGGGGGAATCTCATAGAAACCCGTGTCTACGTGGGTTTCCTCCGGGTGCTCCGGTTTCCTCCCATAATCTGAAAGACGTGCTGGTTAGGTGCATTGGCCATGCTAAATTCTCCCTCGGTGTACCCAAACAGGCGCCAGAGTGTGGCAACTCAGGGATTTTCACAGTAACTTCATTGCAGTGTTAATGTAATTGTGACACAAATAAATAAACTTGAATTTCTAACAAGACGAGACAATGTAGATGCAGGAAGGATGTTCCCCAATGGCGGGGGGTTGGGGCGGCGTACAGAACCAGGGATCACAATTTAAGAATACAGGCTAAACCATTTAGGACAGAGATGAGGAAAAATGTCTTCACCCAGAGGGTGGTGAATATGTGGAATTTGCTACCACAGAAAGTAATTGAGGCCAAAATATTGAATGTATTCAAGAAGCAGTTAGATATAGCACTTGGTTGGGGCGAAGAGGATCAAAAGATATGGGGGGGAAGATGGGAACAGAATATCGAGTTGGATGATCAGCCATGATCATAATGAATGATGGAGCAGACTCGAAGGGCTGAATGGCCTCCTCCTGCTCCTATTTTCTATGTTTCTAACCAGGGTAATAGGATTCAGCACCTGACTCCTCGATTCAAAGTGTGAGAAATCTTTGGCGTGATCTATGATCCAGAGCAGTGGAGAGAACACATTAACGCATTCAGTATGTAACCGCATGCTGTAATGAGAGGAAGTGGACCAGGTACAATGAGCTCAAATTCATCTTCTCATCTCTTAAGATATAATAATGCTCAGGTAGCATCAAACAATCAGTGATACAGCTCCCAAGGATAGGGGATACTCTTCAGGGTATTCTAGGATAGTTATATTCTATGCAGGGTTTTCTAGCGTAATTATATTCTATACAGGGTATTCTAGGGTAGGGGGATTCTAGAGGAGGGGTATTCTATCCGATAACATATTTGCATCTGCTCGATATTACGGCTGCATTGTAAATATATAAAATGTCACTCTCTCTCTCTCCAGTAGGATTCCTTCATGCTGGAACATTAGCTCCTAACGTTTTAACACTTCTCGCTGCCACTGCAGGGTTTCCCATCATTATCTGCATGAATCTGTCTTGTGAACCATCAGCTAACTGAGGAGAAGGGGGATGAAGTTTGGACCCTGTGCTCTATAAATACCCTGGGTAGAGCCATGCCCACTTGGCCAAAGGGCAGCAGTAACAGCGGCTGAGGGTTACCTGTTATCAGCGTCTCATCTGGGTAAATGAACTGTGGGGATCTGATGTGGTGGTGCTTCGTTAGGAGTGACAATGGCTTGAAACCAATGAGAACCAAGCCTGGGCCATCAAATCTCTTCAATTCCTCGGTTTCCTCTTTCTCCAGAACAATCTGCCTCTGTCCATAAACCTGGGAACCAAAAAGAACAAGAACAGGCTTAAATTATATGAAAGAGCAACATCTTTCGAGGTACTCGCCCGCTGACCCTCCCAAAGCCTGTCCACCATCTACAAGGCACAAGTCAGGAGTGATGGAGTACTCTCCACTTGCAGCTCCAGCAACACTCATGAAGCTTGACACCATCCAGGACAAAACAACCGCTTGACTGGCACTCCTCCTACAAGCATTCACTTCCTCCACCACGGACACATTGGCAGCCGTGTGTACCATCGATAAGATGCACTGCAGGAACTGACCAAGGTTCCTTCAATAGCTCCTTCCAAACCCAGAACTACTTCCAACTAGAGGGGCCAGGGCAGCAGATACCTGGGAACACCATCACCTACAAGTTCCCCTCCAAGCCACTCACTATCCTGACTTGGAAATATATTGGCTGTTCCTTCACTGTCGCTGGGTCAAAATCCCTGAACTCCCTCCCTAACAGCACAGTGGGTGTACCTACACCACATGCACTGTCGCGTTTCAAGAAGGAAGCTCACCACCACCTTCTCAAGGGCAACTAGGGATGGGCAATCATAGAATCCCTGCAGTGCAGGAGGAGGCCATTCAGCCCATTGAGTTTGTACCGACCACAATCCCACCCAGCCCCTATCCCTGTAGTCCCATGTATCTATCCTGATAGTGCCCCTGACACTAAGGAGCAATTTATCATGGCCAATCAACCTAACCCGCACATCTTTGGAGTGTGGGAGGAAACCGGAGCACCCGGAGGAAACCCACGCAGACACCGGGAGAACGTGCAGACTCCACACAGACAGTGACCCAAGCCGGGAATCAAACCCGGGTCCCTGGCGCTGTGAGGCACCAGTGCTAACCTCCGTGCCGCCCTAACGGTCCTCTTCTGGATTAGGTCACACTGTGTGATATGAGCGATCACCGTCATGAGTAACACAGCCTCTGTGTTATTTTGTTAAATAACACAGAGGCTCAAGCACGCTCTGTTCATTAGGCTGGACATATTTTGTGGAATAATCCATCAATATAGATGGTCATGTAACCACATCAAGCAGATAAACTCAATGAAGCGAAAGCAAAATACTATGGACGCTGGAAATCTGAAATAAAAACAGAGAATGCTGGAAAAGCTCAGCAGGTGCACGGAGAGAGAAGCAGAGTTAACATTTCGGGTCCGTATGCCTCTTCTTCAAAGAGCTAATCCAGTGAAGGTCTGACTGAAAAATGGAAAGTTAATCTCGGTATAAAAAGAGCAAAGGGATGGAAGCCTCTTCCCACTGGCTGTCTGGATTACGATGGTACAAAATATTCAGGACATTGGAAGAAGGGTGATGCGTATCCCAGAAACGGGGCGGCAGGGTGACACAGTGGTTAGCACTGCTGCTTCACAGCGCCAGGGACCCGAGTTCGATTCCCGGCTTGGGTCACTGTCTGTGTGGAGTCAGCACGTTCTCCCCCGTGTCTGCGTGGGTTTCCTCCGGGTGTTCCTGTTTCCTTGCACAGTCCGAATGACGTGCTGGTTAGGGTGCATTGGCCGTGCTAAATTCTCCCTAAGTGTTACCCGAACAGGCGCCGGAGTGTGGCGACTAGGGGATTTTCACAGTAACTTCACTGCAGTGTTAATGTAAGCCTTACTTGTGACACTAATAAATAAACTTTTAACTTTAAACAGGTAACCAGTTAAAGACAGAGCAGAAAATAAAAATGATACCTCGTACTGATCCTTATTTTAAAATAAAAAAGCAAGTTACAGGGAGGGAATCAGTTTGTGGAAGAAAGGGATGGAGAGAGTCAAATGTAAGTAGAAAGATTCCTACATTACAGCAGTGGCTAAACTTCGAAACCAATGCTGAACAAGGAGACAGGTTGTCGAAGTTTTTTGTCTTGCACTCATCAGGACAAACCCCAGAAGGTCAAATTTCAAACAATTGTGACAATTTATACCACAGGAGAAAAGGGTGTTGATTGGTTGACAAGTCGACTCTGATTGGCCGAGGTCTTGCCATGGAGAAAGCAATGGGGAGCTCTCGGCTCCTCAAGCTGCCAGATAATTCAAAACAGGTGCAAGGCTTGGGCATATTCCTTTTGTCTGCAGGAAAGTTCAGAAGTACTTCATTGGCTGTGAAGTGCTTTGGGCCATCTTGAAGTTGTGGAAGGCGCTATTTTAATTAATACAAGTTCTTTTTCTCTTTATTTACTCATCTCATTACCATTCTATCTTTGCCTTGCACCATTATCTCTTCTGTTATTTAATCTCTGCTGCCTCCCCTTTCACTCTTTCCAGCCCTCCATGCATACCTTCCTTCTGTACCTGTTTGAACCCTGTGGCATGTCTAACGTGGGCTAGTTGTAAAGAAAAGTCATCGACCTAAAACATTAACTCTTGTTTCTCTCTGTACAGTACGCACAAGGGATACAATAACAGGGGAGTTCTGTTACTGGATGAGTAATTCAGAGGTTTTGACTAATGATAGAATCATTAGAATACCTACAGTGCAGAAGGAGGCCGTTCAGCCCATCAAGTCTGCACCGACCACAATCCCACCCAGGCCCTGTCCTCATAAACCTATGCATCTACCCGAGCTAGTCCCCCTGATACTAAAGGGGCAATTTAGCATGGCCAATCCACCTAAACCGCACATCTTTGGACTGTGGCAGGAAACCGGAGCACCCGGAGGAAACCCACGCAGACACGGGGAGAACGTGGAAACTCCAGATAGACAGTGACCCAAACCAGGAATCGAACCCGGGTCCCTGGCGCTGTGAGTCAGCAGTGCTAACCTACTGTGCCACCGTGCCGTCGATCTAGAGGCACGAGTTCAAACCACACCACAGCAACTGGGGGAGAAAAAGAGAAGATGCTGGAAAATCTCAGCAGGTTTGGCAGCATCTGTGAATAGAGAAAAGAGCCAATGTTTCGAGTCTGGATGACCCTTCGCCAGAGCTGTATAATAAAGGGGAAATTAGTCTGTGATCATGAAATTACCCGATTGTTGTAAAAACCCATCTGGTTCATTAATGCTCTTTAGAGAAGGAAATCTGCCGTCCTTACCCGGTCTGGCCTGTCTGAGGATCCAGAACCGCATGGCTGACTCTCAACTACCCTCTGATTGACTTAGAAAGCCACTCAGTTGTGTCAAAAGTCATGATGAAACTGCACTGTGGATGTGCCTTCACATCGCAGAGTGCAGCAGTTTTAGAAAACGCCCCATCATCGCCTTCTCGAGGGCAATTAGGGATGCACAATAACTCACATCTCGTTCATGAATTAAGAAACAGCATTTTCTGTTTGTATTTCAGATTACCAGCATCCGCAGTGTTTTGCCTTTGGTCAGGCAGGAGTTGACGTTTTAATTCAGCACGGTATAGGTTCACCGTCCTTTACCTGGGCCTTCTTGGTGTCGCTGGGCAGGAGCAGACTGCCCGTCTCCCCGTTAAACCAGCGGGTTTTGGTTTTGACGGGCTTGTTGCTTTCTCGGTACAGGCGGATGGCACTGGGTTTCCTGGCACTCCGCACGAGATTGTAAACTCCGACTGAAAGTTCCACGCCTTCTCCCAGCTTCAGGTTCAGCCTGGCCAAAACAAAACACAAAAAAAACAGGACATCAAATACAAGCGGCACCGGAACAGAGAGTTTAACAGGGGCTGAAACTCAAAGACATTCTGATGCACATTAAGCGGTTGAAGAAGGCGGCAGTTTAGGGATGGGGGGCGGTGGGGTTTAAGCCAAGGTCCTGACGACTTGGTCAGTTGGATGTAAAAGATCCCACAGCACCACATGGAGGATGGCACGGTGGCACAGTGGTTAGCACTGCTGCTTCACAGCGCCAGGGACCCGGGTTCGATTCCCGGCTCGGGTCACTGTGTGGTGTTTACACATTCTCCCCGTGTCTGCGTGGGTTTCCTCCGGGTGCTCCAGTTTCCTCCCACATTCTGAAAGATGTGCTGGTTAGGGTGCATTGACCCGAACAGGCGCCGGACTGTGGCAAATAGGGGAATTTCACAGTAACTTCATTGCAGTGTGAATGTCAGCCTTACTTGTGACTAATAAATAAACTTTACTTTGGAGAGCAGGGAAGCTCTGTCCTGTCAAATTAACCTCCAAAAAACAGATCTGGTCATTATCTCACTGTTCAAGTGTGTGTGGAAAATAGTTGCTATGTTTACCAATGTTTGTGAGGAGGATTGTCAGAGGATGCAGCAGGATATCGATAGACTGGATAGACTTGGGCGGAGAAATGGCAGATGGAATTTAATCCAGACAAATGCGCCTCTGTTTTCTCAGAAGACTAAGGAAATTTGGCATGTCCACTATGACTCTCACCAACTTCTACAGATGCACCATAGAAAGCATTCTTTCTGGTTGTATCACAGCTTGGTATGGCTCCTGCTCTGCCCAAGACCGCAATAAACTACAAAAGGTTGTGAATGTAGCCCAATCCATCACGTAAACCAGTCTCCCATCCATTGACTCTGTCTACACTTCCCGCTGCCTCAGCAAAGCAGCCAGCATAATTAAGGACCCCACACAGCCCGGACATTCTCTCTTCCACCAAAAGATACGGTCACGTACCAACTGACTCGAGAACAGCTTCTTCCCTGCTGCCATCAGACTTTTGAATGGACCTACCTTGCATTAAGTTGATATTTCTCTACATCCTAGCTATGGCTGAAACATTTTTCACTCTCTCCTTTCCTTCTCTATGAATGGTATGCGTTGTCGGTATAGTGCGCAAGAAACAATACTTTTCACTGTATACCAATACATGTGACAATAATAAATCAAATCAAATCAAAGATGATGCATTTTGAAAGGTCCAATGCAGTACGGAAATACACAGGAAATGGCAGGACCCTTAGAAGCATTAACATACAGAGGGATCTGGGCGTACAGGTCCACAGTTCCCTGAAAGTGGCAACACAAGTGGATAAGGTGGTCAAGATGGCGTATGGCATGCTTGCCTTCATCGGTTGGGCCATAGGGTGCAAAATTTGGCAGGTCAAGTTGCAGCTGTCTCGAGCTTTAGTTAGGGCATGTTTGGAATATTGCATACAGTTCTGGTCGCCACATTAAAAGTTTACCAGGATGTTACCTGGTTTGGAGGGTATTAGCTATGAGAAGAGATTGGACAAACTTGATTTGTTTTCATTTGAACGTCAGAGGCTGAGGGGCGACCTGAGAGAAGTCTACAAGATTATGAGAGGCGTGGATAGAATGGATAGTCAGAGTCTTTTTCCCAGGGTAGAAATGCCAATTACTAGGGGACAGAGGTTTAAGGCAAAAAGGGGGAAAGTTTAAAGGAGATGTGAGAGGCAGGTTTTTTTACACAGAGGGTGGTAAGTGCCTGAGACGCGCTGCCAGAGGAGGTGGTAGAAGCAGACACAATAGCAACATTTAAGAGGCATCTGGATAGATACATGAAAAGGCTGGGAATGGAGGAATTTGCTATGTAGAGACGACAGGTCTTCAGTTTAGAAAGGCGTCCTGTGTCGACGCAGGCTTGGAGGGCTGAAGGGCCTGTTCCTGTGCTGTACTATATTCTTTGTATGGCCGATTCCTGTCAAAGTAACATGATGCACGGTAGCACAGTGGTTAGCACTGCTGCTTCACAGCTCCAGGGTCCTGGGTTCGATTCCCGGCTCGGGTCACTGTCTGTGTGGAGTTTGCACGTTCTCCTCGTGTCTGCGTGGGTTTCCTCCGGGTGCTCCGGTTTCCTCCCACAGTCCAAAGATGTGCGGGTTAGGTTGATTGGCCAGGTTAAAAATTGCCCCTTAGAGTCCTGAGATGCGTAGGTTAGAGGGATTAGCGGGTAAATATGTAGGGGTAGGGCCTGGGTGGGATTGTGGTCGGTGCAGACTCGATGGGCCGAATGGCCTCCTTCTGCACTGTAGGGTTTCTATGATTTCTATGATGCACTTTATGATGTTTCAACATAAGAGACGCAGCAGAGAAACAGGCCATTCAGCCCAACAGCTGCATGCCAGTATTTCCGCTTCCCATGAACTTTCTCCCTCCCCTCTCCCTTTTAGCGTTATCAGCGTAACCGGCCAATGATTTTCTCTCTCATGCTCATTCAGCTTCTCCCTAAATGCAGCTACACCATTCATTACAACCCTGTGGTAGCCAAGTTCCACATTCCCATCACTCTCTGGGTAAAGAAATTTCTCCTGCATTCCTGGCCTGGTCACTACCTGGTGTTGACAGTTTCTGGTTTCGCTCTTCCCTGCGAGTGGAAACATGCCCTGAGTGCCTAATCTATGAAGATCGTCCGTACATTTGAGCAGATTGTGTGCATGAACACGGACGTTCTGTCTGCCAAGGTCCGCAGGGAGTACATTAGAAGCTCTCCGAGGACCCAGGAGACACGGTGCTACTCTGAGTGACTGCTGACCTGGTGACGGTCCTCTTCTTGTAGTCCTTGGCCCACACTTTCCGAAGCAGATCGTCCAACCTGGCTGACCCCTCGCCTTGCACAGCTGCATCCCCATCCTCTGATACACTGACAATGTCGCAGTAAAAGAGAGACATGTCAAACCCACCAGGCTTCTTCAGATGCATCAGGTCAAGGATGATCCCTGTACACAGACAAGGGCAGAGACAAAGACACGACATTCACAGCATAGCAGCAAAAGGCAAAGCTTCTGTTATTATTGCTCGCGAGATGATGGGCGGGATTTTCCAGCCACGCTCACCCCCAAGGGTCCATGTCCCGCTCGCTACGATTCCCGTGGTGGGCGGGACGGGAAAATTCCGCCCAGTCTTTTGACAAAAATGATCGGCAATTTTCCCTGCAACGTTTCTCAGATTCTTTAAGTTGGAGCTGGACCCAGTTCTTGACGAGGGTAAATATTGTGAAGTACAGAAAATCAGATTTGATCTGTGATCTCCTAGGCTGGTTTTGGTTGCCTGACGGGTTTGACTTTGGGCCTGTTTATTTGCCTTGATTAGCAGACTATGTCGGTGACTGTGGGGGAAGCGGGGAGTGGAGGGATAGAATGAGGAAAGAGAGGAAGAAGTGTTTAGTTCCGGTCTTCGTACCATCACGTCACAGGGCAGGCTGGCGTGGACTGCAGGTCTTACCCTTCCCTTTAGTTACCCTTTCCCTTTAGATGCTGGCTGGCAGGACACCAACCCATGTTGGGAAACAGCCTTCTGGCCATCCCTACAGAACCACGCTTCAGGTGACAATCAGGACAGTGGAAGCAGTGAAGGGATTGTTCGATGAAGCTCCAATGCACAGTACAACACTGGTCTGGCCACTACACTGTCTAACCCTGCTTCAACACGACTGAATAGTTTGAAAGGGAGAAGAGTGGGCCTAAGGCTAGTATTTTAAACTTAAATAAAGGCAACTATGTGGGCATGAAAGTTGTGCTAGCTAAGTGAACTGGGAGATTAGGCTAGGGGACAGATCAATAGACAAGCAGTGGCAGACATTTAAGGGGCTATTTCAGAATATTCTGAATAAGCAAATTTCTACTATTAAAAAGATTTGGAGGGGGAGGACCCACTTCTGTGGTTAACTAAAGAAGTTAAGGAAACTGTCAAACTTAAGCATCTGACTGCAGGCCAGATCATTGGTTAGAATGTGAAGAACAGCAGAGAATGACCAAAGGTTAATCAGGAGAAAGAAATTAGAGTATGAGAGGAAGATGGCTAGAAATGTGAAAACTTATAGCATGTGTTTCTACAGGTGTTTAAACAGGAAAATAGCAAGTTAAGTGGGCCCTCTAGAGAGTGAGAATGAACCATAGAATCCCTACAGTGCATAAGGAGACCATTCAGCCCATTGAGTCTGCACCAGCTCTCCGAAAAAACATCTTACTCAGATCCACCCAATCGATTTATCCCTGTAACCCCATGCATTGACCATGGCTAATCCACCTAACCTACAGTATCAGGAGAATTAGCTGGGTAAATACATAAGGTTATGGGGATAGGGCCTGGGTGGGATTGTCAGTGAAGACTCAATGGGCCGAATGGTCTCCTCCTGCACTATAGGGATTCTATGATTCTACACATTTTTGGACACTAAGGGGCAATTTAGCATGGCCAATCCATCTAACCTGCACATCTTTGGACTGTGGGAGGAAACCGGAGCACCCGAAGGAAACGCACGCAGACACGAGGAGAACGTGCAAACTCCACACAGGCTGTCACCCAAGCCGGGAATCAAACCGGGTCTCTGGTGCTGTGAGGCAGCAGTGCTAACCACTGTGCCACCACGTCGCCCAATGGGTAGACAATAGTAGATAATAGGAAGATGGCCAACAAAATGAACACATATTTGGATTTCGTCTTCGCTGGAGAGGATACATAAACATTCCAGAAATATCTGTAAATCTGGAGGTGGAAAGGGGAGAGGAACTTGGTGAAATTACAATCATTAGAGAAGTGGTTTGAGCAAACTGATGGAGCTAAGGCTGGCAAGTCTCCGGGTCCTGATAGACTTCATCCTAGGGTCTTGAACAAATGAGGTGGTAGATAAATTGGTGTTAATTTTGCAAAATTCTCTAGATTCTGGAAAGTTTCCATCAAATTGGAAAGTGGCAAATATAACCCCTCTATTCAAGAAGGGAGGGAGGCCAAAAACAGGAAATTATAGGCCAGTTAGCTTGACATCTGCCGTGGGAAAATTGTTAGAATTGATTGTTAAGTCCAAAGATGCGCGGGTTAGGTTGATTGGCCATGCTAAAATTGCCCTTAGTGTCCTGAGATGCGTAGGTTAGAGGGATTAGTGGGTAAATATGTAGGGATGTGGGGGTAGGGCCTGGGTGGGATTGTGGTCGGTGCAGACTCGATGGGCCGAATGGCTTCTTTTTGTGTTGTAGGGTTTCTATGATTCTATGAAGGAGGCTATAGCTGGACACTTATAAAATCCCAAGGTAATTGGGAAAAGTCAGCATGATTTTGTGAAAGGGAAATTATGTTTAACCAACTTAATGGCATTCTTTGAAGGAGTACCATATACTGTGGATAAAGGGGAACCTGTAGATGTGCTGTACTTCAATTTCCAGAAAGCAAAGCAAGAAGAACAAAGAAAAGTACAGCACAGGAACAGGCTCTTCGGCCCTCCAAGCTTGCGCCGATCATGATGCCTGTCTAAACTAAAACCATATGCACTTACGGAGCCCGTATCCTTCCATTCCCATCCTAGTCATGTATTCGTCTAGTTGCCCCTTAAATGCCGCAATCGTACCCGCTCCCACCACCTCCCCGGGCAGCGCGTTCCAGACATTCATCACCTTCTGTGTAAAAAAATTGCCTCGGCACATCTCCTCTAAACTTTTCCCCCACGCACCTTAAACCTATGTCTCCTAGTACCTGACTTTCCTACCCTAGAAAAGAGCATCTGACTATCCACTCCGTCCATGCCTCTCATAAGCATTTGATAAGCATCAAAGATTATTGTGAAAAATAAAAGCTCACGATGTACGGGGTAACATTTGAGCCTAGATCGAAGACTGGCTGGCTGGCAGAAAACAGAGAGTATGTATAAATGGGTCTTTGTCTGATTGGCAGGGCAGGAGGTCATGAGCAGAGTCTTGTAGAGGTCTGTGCTGGGGCCTCAACCTTTTACATCAATGGCTTAGATGAGGGAAGCAAAGGCATGGGAGATACATTTGCAGACAGTACAATGATAGATAGGAAAGTATGTTGTGAAGGGGACGTGAGTTTGCAGATGAATACAGATAGGTTGAGTGGGCAAAAATCTGGCAGATGGAGTATAATGTGGGAAAATGTGAAGTTGTTCACTTTAGCAGGAAGAATAAAAAAATCAGCATTACTTAAATGGAGAATAATTGCAGAATGCCGAGGTGCAGAGGGATCTAGGTGTTCCTGTGCTTGAATCACGAAAAGTTAGTATGCAGGTACAGCATGGAAATGAGAAGGCTAATAGAATGTTATTCCTTATTACAAAAGGAATTGAACAGAAAAGTAAGGATAGTATGCTTCAGTTACACAGGGCATTGGTGAGACCGCATCTCAAATACTGTGTGCAGTTTTTGTCTTATTGAAGGTATGGTGGCACAGCGGTTAGCACTGCTACCTCACAGCGCCACAAACCCCCGGGTTCCATTCCAGCTTTGGGTCACTGTCTGTGGAGTTTGCACATTCTCCCCGTGTCTGCGTGGGTTTCCTCCGGGTGCTCCGGTTTCCTCCCACACTCCAAAGACGTGCAGGTTCGGTTGATTGGCTATGCTAAATTGTCCCTAATGTCAGGCGCATTAGCAGGGTAAATATGTGGGGTTACAGGAATAGGGCCTGTGTGGGATTGTGGTTGGTGCAGACTCGATGGCCTCCTTCTGCACTGTAGGGATTCCATGGGATTTTAAGGAAGTGTGTAAATGAGTTGGAGACGTTTCAGAGGGGGTTTGCTGGATCGATAGCTGGAACGAGCGGGTTATCTTATGGGGAAAGGTTGGGCAGACTGGGCTTGTTTCCACTGAAGTTTAGAAGGGTGAGGGGTGACTTGATTGAAGTAACTAAGATCCTGAACGGTCTGGACAAGGTGGGCATGGAAAGGATGTTTCTTCTTGTGGGAGAGTCCAGAACGAGCGGGCACAGTTTTAAAATTAGTGGTCGCCCTTTTAGGACAGAGATGGAGAGAATTGTTTTCTTTCAGAGGGTTGCATGACTTTGGAACTCTCTGGCCGGAATTTACTGGCACGTCCGCTCGAGGTTCGTACGATCCCGCCCGAGACTAACGGAGAATGCCGTTCTCCGAGCCTCACCCATCCCTGGAATCAGGGCAGGCGTGCCGGTAAAATTCCGGCCTCTGTCTCAGAAGGCAATGGGGGGTCACTGAATATCTTTAAGGCAGGGGTAGAGAGATTCTTGTTTGGCGAGGGAATCAAAGATTATTGTGGGTAGATAGGAATGTGGAATTTGAAACACAAACGTACAAGGCATGATCTCATTGAACGGCACAGCAGGCGGGAGGGGCCGAATGGCCTACTTACGCTCCAATTTTGTGCGAAGCACTATTTTCAATCTTGTCAAATCCATCCATTGCCTCAGCCCTCCCCGTCTCTGCGACCTGCACCCCAGTCCGATAACCCTCTGAAATCTCTGCTCTCAGGTGACAAGCTGAGGAAGAGGGTCTGCAGTGACCCAGAGGGTCAAGGATCGGGGGGGGGGGGGGCGGCAGCCATAAGCCAGAGGGCTGGTAGCAAGAGGAAAGGTGAGGGAGTGGAAGAGGCGGGGAGCTGAAGGGGCAACGACAGGGAGGGTCAGCGAGTGGAATGTGTGGCACGTGGGAGATTCGGCAAGCATGATGGGCAGAAAACCGGAGCAAAGTATATTTATATCTTTAAATTGATTTCATTTCAAAAGTTGTTCCATCGACCGCTATAGTAATTCAGCAACGTTAAATATTTTCACTCGCAGGTTATCATGTTGAGAAATGTCCTACAGACTCTAAAGACAGCTTTCACATTGGTTTTAATGGGAAAACCTGATTTGTTTAAAGTTGTTTCACATAAAGTTGCACTTCACGGCAATGCAACTGCAATCTTAAGTGAGGACTTTGTGATTCAACATCTTTGAACCAGTCGCTGACAAAGGCTTGATGGTAACAGTGGTTTGCCGACCTGTCTCTCGCAGGTCATTGGCCTTTGTTCTGGTCAGTCGTGCTTTGGAGCTGTCTTTAGCATGTGGGTTGTCATTGTTGGTGAACAGCATGATGCGCTTGTGGCTCAGTTTCAGCGTGACGTCACTGAAGAGATTGGAGCAGACCCAGAGAGCATCGCTCAACGAGTCATCGGTACTGTGGCCTATGTTCTTCTTGAAGGACTTGTTCCCCTTCTCCCCCTCATACTGGTCCAACTCCAGTACTCGCTTAGCACCTGAGCCCAGACAGAGAGAGTCAGATTCGAACATCAATCTATTAAACACACCAGGGGAGGCGATGGCCCAGTGGTATTATCGCTAGACTATTAACCCAGAAACTCAGCTAATGTTCCGGGGACCCGGGTTCGAATGGCGCCACAGCAGACGGTGGAATTTGAATTCAATTTTTAAAAAATCTGGAATTAAGAATCCACTGATGACCATGAACCATGGTCGATTGTCAGAAAAACCCATCTGGTTCACTAATGTCCTTTAGGGAAGGAAATTTGCCTTCCTTACCTGGTCTGGCCTACATGTGACTCCAGATCCACAGCAATGTGGTTGACTCTCAACTGCCCTCCAAGGGCAACTAGGGATGGGCAATAAATGCTGGCCAGCCAGCGACGCCCGTGTCCCACAAATGAATAAAAAACAGGAAATGGCCCATGTTCTTTTTACATAGATACAGGATGATGACCTATTAGGGACAGAGGCCTCAGAAACCTGCTCTTACACTTTCAAATTTAAGGATCCTGGGGTTAGAACTCTCCTCCTCTTGGCTTTTTAATTTTTCTTTTATAGGATGTGGGCGTTGCTGGCTAGACCATCTCATATTGCCCTCGAGAAAGTAGGTGGTGAGCCGCCATCTTGAACCGCTGCAGTCCCTGTGGTGTAGGCACACCCACAGTGCTGTTAGGGAGGGACTTCCAGGATTTTGACCCAGTGACAGTGAAGAAACGGCCGATATATTTCCAAGTCAGGATGGTGAGTGGCTTGGAGAGGAACTTGCAGGTGGCGGAGTTCCAAGATATGTGCTGCCTTTTTCCTTCTAGATGGTAGAAGTCATGGGTTTGGAAGGTGCTGTTCATAAGTTGATAAGATATAGGAGCAGAATTAGGCCATTTGGCCCATCGGGTCTGCTCCGCCATTCAATCATGGCTGATATGCTCCTCATCCCCATTTTCCTGCCTTCTCCCCATAACCTTTCAACCCATTACCAATTAAAAAATCAGTCTAACTCCTCCTTAATTTTACTCACTGTTCCAGCATCCGCTGCACTTTGGGGCAGCGAATTCCAGAGTTTCACAAGCCTTTGGGAGAAGTAGTTTCTCCTCAACTCTGTTTTAAATTTGCTTCCCCTTATCCTAAGACTATGATCTCTCGTCCTCGAATGCCCCACCAGCAGAAGCATCCGCTCCACGTCTACTTTATCCTGTTGAAGGAGCCTTAGGTGAGTTGCTGCAGAGCATCTTACAGATGGTACACACGGCTGCCACTCGGTGGAGGAGAGTGAGAGTGTTGAAGGTGGTAGATGTGATGCCAATCAAGTGGACCGCTTTGTCCTGGATGGTGTCGAGTTTCTTGCGTGAAGTTGGAGCCGCACTCATCCGGGCAAGTGGGGAGTATTCCATTACACTCCTGACTTGTGCCCTGTAGATGGTGGACAGATATTGGGGGAGTCAGAAGGTGAGTTACTCCCCGCAGAGTTCCCAGCATCTGACCTGCATTTGTGATGTGCTATTCAGACACGAGGCTTGAAGCTCAGTAAATGAAAGGCTTTTATTTACTGTTAATGAAACTACCAGAACTTATATACACTATCCCAGACTGAAGGGGTCCCGGCCAGAGCAGGGACTCTTATACCTCTCCCAGGAGGCAGAGCCCGACTGGGATGTGCCACAACACTACAATACAAAGGTGTAACAACCCCACCCTAACCCAACAGCAACAATAGCACAATCCAACAGTAACATATGTACATCCTTGTAGTCCTGGCCAGCCCCTGGCTCAGCACTATCCAGTGGGAACCAACGATGGTTCACCACATTCACCCCTCCTTTGAAAACAAAGGCCGGCGGGGTACAAAAAACCCAGAATAAAATGTCAGCAGTCCATAAGTTCAGACGGTCAGGGGGACCGCACCGTTGTTGTGACCTCCTCAATACCGGCGGTGACACCGGAGTAGGCACTTGCGGTGGCGTTCTCCCCAAAACGGCGTCCAGCTGTTCTTCCACGGACTCACAGGCCGGTTGACCCTGAGGTGACGGTAGTCCAGGGGATCCTGACACGCCCTGCGGTGGCGACCATCTTCTGGGCTCAGGCAAGCTGTACATGGGAGTAAAATGGTTAAGCAATGGTCCCGATGCTGCCCGCGCCGTGTCCGGGGAAGAAATAAGAGATAATGGGTTTGTTACTGGGGGTATGGGAGCGACAGGGGTTGCTACGTCCCCTGCTGGCGCCAGGTCTCGGATCGAGACCGTGTCCTCTCGCCCGTCAGGGTATGCCACATAGGCATACTGAGGGTTGGCGTGGAGGAGATGGACCTGTTCGACCAACGGGTCAGACTTGCGGGCCCTTATATGTCGCCGCAGGAGGACGGGTCCTGAGTACGTCAACCAAGACGGTAATGAGGTCCCCGAGGAAGACTTCCGAGGGAATGAGAACATCCTCTCGTGGGGAGTAGCATTGGTTGCCGTACACAGGAGGGAGCGAATAGAATGGAGCGCATCAGGGAGCACCTCTTGCCAACGGGAGACTGGAGGACCTTTTGACTTCAACGCCAGTAAGACAGCCTTCCAGACTGTAGCATTCTCACGTTCCACCTGTCCGTTACCCCTAGGGTTGTAACTCGTGGTCCTACTAGAGGCAATCCTGTATGAGAGCAGGAATTGGCTCAAGTCATCGCTCATGAACGACGAGCCCCTGTCGCTATGGATGTAGCTGGGGTACCCGAACAGGGTAAAAAGATCACGGAATGCCTTGATCACCGTGGCAGCGGATGTATCCGAGCAGGGAACAACAAAAGGGAACCGAGAGTACTCATCGATGATATTGAGAAAGTACACGTTCCGATCTGTTGAGGGAAGGGGGCCCTTAAAATCAACACTCAGCCTCTCGAAGGGACGAGTGGCCTTGACTAAATGTGCCCGGTCAGGTCGGTAAAAGTGCGGTTTGCATTCCGCGCAAATCCGACAGCTCCTTGTTACCGACCTGACGTCCTCCACTGAGTAAGGCAGGTTGCGGGCTTTTACAAAGTGGTAGAGCCGAGTGACCCCAGGATGGCACAGATCATTATGGAGGGCGTGCAAACGGTCCTCCTGAATACTAGCGCATGTTCCACGCGAGAGGGCATCCGAGAGCTCATTGAGTTTCCCTGGACGATACATGATATCGTAGTTATAGGTGGAGAGTTCAATTCTCCACCGCAAGATCTTGTCATTTTTGATCGTGCTCCTCTGCGTGTTGTTAAACATGAACGCCACGGACCGCTGGTCCGTGATCAGGGTGAACCGTTTTCCCGCCAAGTAATGGCACCAGTGTCTGACGGCCTCCACAATGGCCTGGGCCTCCTTTTCCACCGCTGAATGCCGAATTTCGGGGCCTTGGAGGGTGCGGGAAAAAAATGCGACGGGCCTGCCCGCCTGGTTAAGTGTGGCGGCCAGGGCGAAATCAGATGCATCGCTTTCCACCTGAAAGGGGATGGACTCGTCTACCACGTGCATCGTAGCTTTCGCGATGTCGGCTTTCAATTTATCGAAGGCCAATCGGGCCTCTGGCGTTAGGGGAAAAGTCGTGGACTTAATGAGCGGACGGGCTTTGTCCGCGTAATTGGGAACCCACTGCGCATAATAAGAGAAGAAGCCTAAGCATCTTCTCAGTGCTTTTGCACTAGTAGGTAAGGGAAGTTCAGCAAGGGGGCGCATACGGTCTGGATCAGGGCCAATGACCCCGTTTTCCACCACGTATCCTAGGATGGCTAAACGGCGCGTACGAAACACACACTTCTCCCTGTTGTAGGTCAAGTTCAGGCGAGATGCAGTGCGTAAGAAGTTCAGGAGGTTTGTGTCATGGTCCTGCTGGTCATGGCCGCAGATGGTCACATTATACAGGTACGGGAAGGTAGCCCGCAGCCCGTTCTGGTCCACCATTCGGTCCATAGCACGCTGGAAGATGGAGACCCCATTGGTGACACCAAAGGGAACCCTGAGAAAATGATACAAGCGACCATCCGCCTCAAAAGCCGTGTATTGTCGGTCCTCTGGGCGAATGGGGAGTTGGTGGTAGGCAGACTTGAGGTCTATGGTGGAGAACACCCGGTACTGCGCAATCTGATTGACCATATCAGATATGCGCGGAGGGGGATACGCATCCAGCTGCGAATATCGGTTAATGGTCTGACTGTAGTCAATGACCATCCGGGGTTTGTTCCCGCTCTTGACCACCACGACCTGTGCTCACCACGGACTAACACTGGGTTGTATGATCCTTTCTTTGAGGAGCCGCTGAACCTCAGATCTAATGAAGATCCGATCCTCAGTGCTGTCACGCCTACTTTTAGTCGCGATGGGCTTGCAGCCTGGCACAAGATTCTGAAACAAGGAGGGTGTGGTGATCTTCAGCGTCGAGAGGCTACAGGCGGGGCGCGTTGGGCAATTTGGAGGCTGCTGCTCTTTTCCCACTGCCAGTGAAGGGAGTGGCCCACCGTACTGTAGGATTACACTCCTCAAGTGGACCATGAAGTTTAGTCCGAGAAGTATTGGCGCGCAAAGATACGGCAACACAAGGAGCTTGAAGCGCTCCTAAACTGTGCCTTGTACTTTCAAGGTTACCACGCAACTCCCTAGCACGGCAACAGACCGGGACCTCGATGCCATAGAGATTGTCTGTTTGGCAGGTTGAATCTGAAGTCCACACCGCTTCACAGTGTCTGGGTGGATAAAGCTCTCAGTGCTCCCGCTGTCAAACAGACAATAAATCACATGATTATTTACCTGGATATTCATCATAGAACGGTCGAGTCTCTGAGGCTTGGCCTGGTCCAGGATGATCGACGCCACCGTTGGTTCATGAACGCCACTGCAGGCAGCTGAAATCGATGCGGAGGACCCCTGCTGGTCGTTCGTGGTCAGTGTCGACCAACATGGCTGCCCCCATGAATCGCACGTGGGTGAGGGCGCCAAACTCAGCGACCCCTGGTGGTCATACTCCGACTCCGTCGACCGTAATGGCGTCGTCCTGGTCTCGCACGTGGACGAACCCCGCGACAACTTCGACGATGATGACCCAAGCTCTGAAGAATCGCAGGCCGCACTGCTGTTCCTGGGTTTAGATTGGCACACTTTTGCATAATGCCCTTTTTTACCGCATGCGGTACACAATACAGCTTTAGCGGGACACTTTTGCCGGATATGCTTCGCTCCTCCACAGAAGTAGCACCGCGGGCCGCACGGGGCTGCAGCCGTCGTCTGGCCCGAATGGGAGCACGCCATTACACAGCATTTCGAACCCGAGGGACGAGGAGGGATTTGCGACTGCTCCTGCCACGTTGTCTCCACGTGGTCCTCCGGATATAAAACTAAGCTCTTTGAAGCCGACTCGAGCATCTCTGCTAACTCGATGGCCTGGGTAAGATTAAGGTTACCCTTCTCCAACAGTTTAAGTCGAATGTACGACGATCCGACCCCGGCCACAAACGCATCTCGGGTGAGGTCGTACATGCTCTGCTCAGCCGACACAGCTTTGCAGTCACAGCCCCTGGCTAGCTGTAGGAGCTCATTGGCATAGTCCTCCATCGTTTCGCCAGACTGCCGTCGTCGAGTGGCTAGGAGGTAACGAGCGTGTATCTCGTTAGGTGGTTTGGTATAGCGCTTCTTTAGAAGCTCGAGGGCCTTGGGGTAATTAGTGGCCGCACGGATCGCGAGGTAGACAGTGTCGCTTACCCTCGCATGGAGGACCCGGAGTCTGTCATCATCTATGGTGACCGCTGCGGAGGCTGCCAGGTAGTCTTCGAAACACTTCAGCCAGTGGTCGAAGGTGTTAGAAGCGCCCACCGCACGTGGATCTAGCGTAAGGCGTTCCGGCTTGAGAATTTGCTCCATACTCTCTCTTTTTTTTTCGACGAGAGTTTAACGACAGTAAATAAAATTGATGCGCTATTCAGACACGAGGCTTGAAGCTCAGTAAATGAAAGGCTTTTATTTACTGTTAATGAAGCTACCAGAACTTATATACACTATCCCAGACTGAAGGGGTCCCGGCCAGAGCAGGGACTCTTATACCTCTCCCAGGAGGCGGAGCCCGACTGGGATGTGCCACAACACTACAATACAAAGGTGTAACAACCCCACCCTAACCCAACAGCAACAATAGCACAATCCAACAGTAACATATGTACATCCTTGTAGTCCTGGCCAGCCCCGGCTCAGCAGTATCCAATGGGAACCAACGATGGTTCACCACAATTTGTAACCACAATATTTCTATTCCACCAGGACCTCAAAACAATGCATCCAAGGACTTGTGCGTTTTGAACCTCAGTCTGAGCTGTCCTGCAAAATGGTGCCTCATGCCACAGATATCAGACGGACATATTTTACACAGAGGGTGGTGGGGGCCTGGAATGCGCTGCCAGGCAAGGTGGTGGAGGCGGACACACTGGGAACGTTTAAGACTTATCTAGACAGCCATATGAACGGAGTGTGAATGGAGGGATACAAAAGAATGGTCTAGTTTGGACCAGGGAGCGGCGCGGGCTTGGAGGGCCGAAGGGCCTGTTCCTGTGCTGTATTATTCTTTGTTCTTTGTGCCAGCCAGAGTTCCCCACACCTCCAGTGGAAGTGGGCTCGAGGAGACACATGTTCTGCTCCATGGAAACAGAATCTCATCTGGACTTGAGCTGTCCGCTTAGTGGCTCTGGACGGGCTGAGATTGCGGTAATTAGCAATTAGGTCCAAGAATGGGCGTTAAATCTGGAGTTTCAAATAGACTATTCTTATTAGCAGAATGTTCATTCCGTTCCTGTGGTCCAGACAAGTCCTGGAGAATTGTGAGTTGTAAACATGTGAAATTTATTTTCAAGTTTTGTGGTTGAGGCAGAAAGGATGTTAACCCAACTGGACAGAGGGACAAAGGAAATGGGATCAAGGAAACATAGAATTTTACATACATGGTGGCACGGGTGGCACAGTGGATAGCACTGCCGTCTCACTGCGCCAGGGGCCCGGGTTCAATTCCGGCCTCAGGTCATTGTCTGCGTGGAGTCTGCACATTCTCCCCGTGGGTTTCTTCTGGGTGCTCTGGTTTCCTCCCACAGTCTGAAAGACGTACAGTTAGGTGGAATGGCCATGCTAAATTAACCCTTAGTGTCAGGGGATTAGCAGGGTAAGTATATGGGGTTACAAGGATAGGGCCTGGGATTGTTGTCAGTACTGGCTCAAATGGCCTCTTTCTGCACTGTAGGATTCTATGATGAGGAGGCCATTCAGTCCATCATGCCTGTTGCCTGCTCTTCATATCAGTGATCCCATGAGAAGACGGTGGGTAAATGTGAAAAGTGCAACCAAAAAGCACCAATTGCATTGATATAGCGCCTTTCCCAATCCCAGATGTCCCAAAACGCTTTACAGTCAATACTTCTGAAGTGTATTCCCAGTATTCCGGCCAATAGTTACTTCTCAATCAACATCACTGAATCAGATTGCCTGGTTATTGTCACTTTACTGCTCCCAGCTGCGTACCTACACCACAACGTGCACAGAGCAGAGTCCCAAGGGAGGGACATACCCCACACCGAGTTTAAACGGACTTGCTCCAGATCTGGGGGATAAACTTGCCTGGTGTGTCCAAGTCGTGGAGGACATAAACATGCTTGAAGTCAACAGAGTTCTTGTGCTTCTGAGTCCCGAAGAACACGACAGCCAGAAGGTCACGGTCGCTGCTAATAATCTTACTGGTGTAAACCCTGTGGACACACTGCAAGTAGAGAGAGTCTAATCAGTCAGCAGCACTATCAACCGACCTTTGCGGAAGGATGTATTGGCCTTGGAGGGAGTACAGAGAAGGTTGACCAGGTTGATACCGGAGATGAGGGGGTTAGCTTATGAGGAGAGATTGAGTAGATTGGGCCTGTACTCGTTGGAGTTTAGAAGGCTGAGGGGAGATCTTATAGAGACATATAAGATAATGAAGGGGCTAGAGAGGGTAGAGGCAGAGAGATTCTTTCCACTTAGAAAGGAAACAAGAACTAGAGGACACAGCCTCAAAATAAGGGGGAGTCAGTTTAGGACAGAGTTGAGGAGGAACTTCTTCTCTCAGAGGGTAGGGAATCTCTGCCCATTGAAGCAGTGGAGGCTACCTCATTAAAAATGTTTAAGTCACAGGTAGATAGATTTCTGATCAATAAGGGAATTAAGGGTTATGGGGAGTGGGCGGGTCAGTGGAACTAAACTACTATCAGATCAGCCATGATCTTACTGAATGGCGGGGCAGGCTTGAGGGGCTAGATGGCCTTCTCCTGCTCCTATTTCTTATGTTCTTAAAACACTCAGCACACGCAGACACAGGGAGAACATGCAAACTCCACACAGACAGTGACCCAAGCCGGGAATCGAACCTGGGTCCCTGGCACTGTGAAGCAGCAGTGCTAACCACTGTGCCACCGTGCTGTCCCTTTTGCACGGTAGATATTCTTCACAGTATTTTTGAAAAACATCAGGACAAATTTCAAAAACCTTTTTTGAGGTAAAAATGTGCCTTGAATGTTTTCAAGAAGAGGGACTGTGTGTGTGTGTGTCTCTCAGAGATGTGAGGGAGAGACAGACATCTGGTTTTATAGGACCATTCGAGTATCAGGCATAGGAACAGAAGGAGGCCATTCAGCCCATTGAGTCTGTTCCACCATTCAATGAGATCATGACTGATGTGATAATCCTCAACTCCACTTTCCCGCCTTATCCCCAAGACCCTCGATTCCCTGACTGATTAAAAATTTGTCTACCTCAGCCCTGAACATACTTAACGACTGTCACCTACAGCACTGTCACTGGTCTCCTCTTACCTGAATAGTCATGTCGAATGCTGAAGTGGCCTCACCATTCATTTCAAACATGGCCTCCGAGGCATCGATGAGGAAGACTAAGCTATCCCTGCCTGCGTATCAAATGTCCTCTGAAACATAAATCAACACGTCACAACCTTAACTGATAGAAAAGAGCGGCCGGTGACAAAACCGAGTAATCGCAGCTTGTGATCATTCTCCAACCACTACACGCTTCTTTGTATTAGGAGGGATTTATGGTGTTTGTAACAGCTGGACATCTCTGTGAGTGGATGTAATACATGCTCTTTTGTAAAAAAAAATCGATAGCTGTGGCTCAACGACCTTCTAACTGCTAGAACCGCAGTGACATCACTCAGAGAAGGCCCCGGAAAGACTGCAGGGGTTGGGGGCGGGGGGGGGGGGGGTGTCACCCTGGTTTGATTTGATTTATTGTCACGTGGATTAGTATACAGTGAAAAGTATAGTTTCTTGCACGCTATATAGACAAAATATACCATTCACAGAGAAGGAAAGGAGAGAGTGCAGAATGTAGTGTTAGTCATAGCTCGGGTGTAGAGAAAGATCAACTTAATGGAGGTAGGTCCATTCAAAAGTCTGATGGTAGCAGGGGTGCACGGTGGCACAGTGACTAGCACTGCTGCCTCACAGCGCCAGGGACCCGGGTTCAATTCCCGGCTTGGGTGAAAGTCTGTGTGGAGTCTGCACATTTTCCCCGTGTCTGCGTGGGTTTCCTCCCACAGTCCAATGATGTGCAGGTTAGGTTGATTGGCTATACTAAATTGTCCCTTAGTGTCAGGGGGATTAGCAGGGTAAATATGTGGGGTTATGGGGATAGGGCCTGGGTGGGATAGTTGGTGGTGCAGATTCGATGGGCCAAATGGCCTCCTCCTGCACTGTAGGATTCTAAGAAACTGTTTTTGAGTCGGTTGGTACTATGATCTCAGACTTTTGCATCTTTTTCCCGATGGGAGAAGGTGGAAGAGAGAATGTCCGGGGTGCGTGGGGTCCTTAATTATGCTGGCTGCTTTGCCAAGGCAGCGGGAAGTGTAGACAGAGTCAATGGATGGGAGGCTGGTTTGTGTGATGGATTGAGCTACCTTCACGACCTTTTGTAGTTCCTTGCGGTTTTGGGCAGAGCAGGAGCCATACCAAGCTGTGATACAACCAGAAAGGATGCTTTCTATCTGCGGACATACGACTCTCACCAACACCTACAGATGCATCATCGAAAGCATTCTTCCAGTTGTATTTCCTTAGTCTCCTCAGAAAATAGAGGCGTTGGTGGGTTTCTTAATGATAGCGTTTTACTCATCTAATAAAATCAAATAACTGGGGATGCTGGAAATCTGAAATAAAAATGGAAAATGCTGGAAAAATTCAGCAGGTCTGGCAGTGTCTGTGGAGAGAGAAAGGATTCAGATCTTTCTGAAGTTGTGGCTGAGTCACATGGGAGGAATACCTTCACTGTGCCACCTGTCATGAAGCTGGAAATGTGTTTGCAAAAATTGAATTAAGAAAGACTTGGAAGGACTGTGAACTGTCAGATAGTGTTAAACTTGAAGAGGACAAAGACGGGGCTGATGGAATGGACAAGTATCAGATTAAATGTAATGCTGAGAAACGCAAAATGATTCGGCACGCTAGCACAGTGGTTAGCACTGTTGCTTCACAGCTCCAGGGACCTGGGTTCGATTCCCGGCTTGGGTCACTGTCTGTGTGGAGTTTGCACATTCTCCTTGTGTCTGCGTGGGTTTCCACCGGGTGCTCCGGTTTCCTCCCACAGTCCAAAGATGTGCGGGTTAGGTTGATTGGCCATGCTAAAAATTGCCCTTAGTGTCCTGAGATGCGTAGGTTAGAGGGATTAGAGGGTAAATATGTAGGGATATGGGGGTAGGGCCTGGGTGGGATTGTGGTCGGTGCAGACTCGATGGGCCGAATAGCCTCTTTCTGATTCATTTTGGTTGGAAGAATGCATAGGACACAATATAAAATAAAACAAACAATTCTAAAGTGGGTGCTGGAGCAGAGAGACCTGGGTGTATATGTGCATAAATCATTGAAGGTGGCAGGACAAGTTGAGAAAGTGGATAAAAAGGCACATGGGATCTTGGTCTTTATAAATAACAGCACAGAGTACAACAGCAAGGGAGTGAAAATGAATTTTTACAAAACACTGGTCCAGCATCAACTGGAGTATTGCGTCCAATTCTGGAGATTGCAACTTAGGAAAGATATGACGGCTTCAGAAAAGGTCCAGGTGGTTCCAGGGATGAGGGACTTCAGTGATGTGGATAGATTGGAGAAGTTGGAACTGTTTTCCTTGGAAAAGTTCAAAATCACGAGGAATCTGGACAGAGTCAAGAGGGAGAAACTGTTCCCATTGGTGGAAGGATCAAGAACCAGAGGACCAATGCACCTAACCAGCACATCCTTCCGGAGGAAACTGGAGCACCTGGAGGAAACCCACACAGACACGGGGAGAATGTGCAGACTCCGCACAGTCACCCAAGCCGAGAGTCAAACATGGATCCCTGGCGCTGTAAGGCAGGAGTGCTAACCACTGTGCCACCCTATATAACATCTGGGGGAAGCACTGGTGAGTACTGTTCTGTCACTCATTGAGGCTATGGTTTCAGGTCAGGGTTAGAATTATCAAAACGTGCGCAGTGTGTTGTACTTAAACATAATAAATAGGAACAGGAATGCTCCACCATTCAATGAGATCACGGCTGATTTGATTGTGGCCTTAACTCCACTTCCCTGCCTGTTTCCCTCTCCTATCAAAAACCCGTCTCCTCAGCCTCAAATGTTTATTATCGAGAGGTGTACAGCATGTTAGAATCGTAGAATCCTACAGTGCAGAAGGAGGCCATTTGGCCCATCAGGTCAAAGGTAGGGTTCTGAAGACTGTGGAGGAACAGAGAGATCTTGGGGTTCATATCCACAGATCTCTGAAGGTTGCCTCTCAAGTGGATAGAGCTGTGAAGAAGGTCTATAGCGTGTTAGCGTTTATTAACAGGGGGTTGGAGTTTAAGAGCCGTGGGGTTATGCTGCAACTGTACAGGACCTTGGTGAGACCACATTTGGAATATTGTGTGCAGTTCTGGTCACCTCACTATAAGAAGAATGTGGAAGCGCTGGAAAGAGTGCAAAGGGGATTTACCAGGAAGCTGCCTGATTTGGAGGGTAGGTCTTATGAGGAAAGGTTGAGGGAGCTAGGGCTGTTCTCTCTGGAGCGGAGGAGGTTGAGGGGAGACCTCCCTTCGTTTTCCTCTGCTTCCTCTGGATCCTCCTCATCTTCATTCCGAAAGTGTGACTGCCAATCCGCCATATCTGCTGTGGAGGAAGTGCCAACTCCCCTGTCAGGTAGAAGTACAAGGGACAACATTAACCAAAGGAGACATTCCTGGATCATGGGATTAGCCCAGAGAAGTGACAGAGACAAGGTGGCAGAATAATTCAGTCACTTTGGACTCAAAAAGATTTAAAAACAAAACAGTGCCTTGATTGGTTTCACTTCTTCAAGGGCATACAGCTCTCTCAATCGGAGCTAGTGTAGACCATTCGGCCCCTCAAGCCTGTCCTGCCATTCAATAAGATCATGACTAATCATCTACCTCAACTCCACCTCCCTGCATTCTCCCCACCTCCTTTGGCACCCAAAGTCCTATTGATTTCTGCCTGGACTATGCTCATCGAGTGAGCATCCACAGTCCACAGTGGGGTGGAGCGTTCCAAAGGGAGATGTACGGCTCCCAGCCTCATCCAGTGCTGGCCTCACTGTGGCTGATTAATTTTCTCCAGGCAAAGGGTATTAACAGATTCAAGGTAGGTGACCCAGATCAGTCATGAATTAGCTAAATGATGGAACAGACTCGAGGGACCGAATGGCCTCCTCCTAGGTGGAAAGTGAGACTTGGTGTTGGGAAATGTGCCCAATATAAGTCTCTTTTAAATTACACATCTGGATTTTAAATGTTTGGAATGATATACAACAGAGAAGAGCAATGGGAGAAGAAATATAAGTTAGTATTAAAGCAGCAGTTATTGAAATGTGTTCCCCTGGAGGGAGCTGTCCCTTTAAGAGGAGAATATGGCGCTTTAAGAGTGCAGTAAGAAGTCTCACAACACCAGGTTAAAGTCCAACAGGTTTATTTGGTCGCAAAAGCCACTAGCTTTCGGAGCGCTGCTCCTGCATCAGGTGAGTGGGAGTTCTGTTCACAAACAGGGTGTATAAAGACACAAACTCAATTTACAAAATAATGGTTGGAATGCGAGTCTTTACAGGTAATCAAGTCTCAAAGATACAGACAATGTGAGTGGAGAGAGGGTTAAGCACAGGTTAAAGAGATTTGTATTGTCTCCAGCCAGGACAGTTAGTGAGATTTTGCAAGCCCAGGCAAGTCGTGGATTACAGATAGAATGACATGAACCCAAGATCCTGGTTGAGGCCGTCCTCATGTGTGCAGAACTTGGCTATCAGTCTCTGCTCAGCGACTCTGCGCTGTCGCATGTCGTGAAGGCTGCCTTGGAGAACGCTTACCCGAAGATCAGAGGCCGAATGCCTGTGACTGCTGAAGTGTTCCCCAACAGGAAGAGAACACTCTTGCCTGGTGATTGTCGAGCGGTGTTCATTCATCTGTTGTCGTAGCATCTGCATGGTCTCCCCAATGTACCATGCCTCGGGGCATCCTTTCCTGCAGTGAATGGAGGTAGACAACGTTGGTCGAGTTGCAAGTGTATGTACCGTGAACCTGGTAGATGGTGTTCTCACGTGAGATGATGGCATCCATGTCGATTATCCGGCACGTCTTGCAGAGGTTGCTGTGGCAGGGTTGTGTGGTGTCGTGGTCACTGTTCTCCTGAAGGCTGGGTAGTTTGCTGCGGACAATGGTCTGTTTGTGGTTGTGCGGTTGTTTGAAGGCAAGAAGTAGGAGTGTGGGGATGGCCTTGGTGAGATGTTTGTCTTCATCAATGACATGTTGAAGGCTCTGGAGAAGATGTGATAGCTTCTCTGCTCCGGGGAAGTACTGGACGATGTAGGGTATTTTGTCTGCCGTGTCCCGTGTTTGTCTTCCGAGGAGGTTGGTGCGATTTTTCGCTGTGGCGCGTTGGAACTATCGATCGATGAGTCGAGCGCCATATCCTGTTCTTATGAGGGCATCTTTCAGCGTCTGGAGGTGTCTGTTGCGATCCTCCTCATCTGAGCAGATCCTGTGTATACGGAGGGCTTGTCCATAGGGGATGGCTTCGTTAACGTGTTTAGGGTGGAAGCTGGAGAAGTGGAGCATCGTGAGGTTATCTGTGGGCTTGCGGTACAGTGAAGTGCTGAGGTGACCGTCCTTGATGGAGATGCGTATGTCCAAGAATGCAACCGATTCTGGAGAGTAGTCCATGGTGAGTCTGATGGTGGGATGGAACTTGTTGATGTCATCATATAGTTGTTTCAGTGATTGTTCACCATGAGTCTAAAGGAAGAAAATGTCATCGATGTATCTAGTGTATAGCATCAGTTGAAGGTCCTGTGCGGTGAAGAGTTCCACTTCACCAGGCAAGAGTGTTCTCTTCCTGTTGGGGAACACTTCAGCGGTCACGGGCATTCAGCCTCTGATCTTCGGGTAAACGCTCTCCAAGATGGCCTTCACAACGCAGAGTCACTGAGCAGAGTGATAGCCACGTTCCACACACATGAGGACGGCCTCAACCGGGATCTTGGGTTCATGTCACACTACCTGTAAACCCCATGACTTGCAAAATCTCACTAACTGTCCTGTCTGGAGACAATACACATCTCTTTAACCTGTGCTTAACGCTCTCTCCACTCACAATGTAACCTTTAAGATTACCTGCAAAGACTCACATTCCAACCATTATTCTGTAAATTGAGTTTGAGTCTTTCTGTGCCCTGTTTGTGAACACAACTCACACTCACCTGATGAAGGAGCAGCGCTCCGAAAGCTAGTGGCTTGTGCTACCAAATAAACCTGTTGGACTTTAACCTGGTGTTGTGAGACTTCTTACTGTGTTCACCCCAGTCCAACACCAGCACCTCCACAACATGTCTTTAGGAAGCCCAGGGGCAATGACTCACTGGGTTTGATTGACAGCCGAACAGGAGCTATCAACCAATCGGAACCCGGAGAGAGCAAAGGCAAGAGGCCAATCAACCGAAACGTGGGCGGTTCCCAGGGTCACAATGATTGATCGCCGATTAGGCCAATCAGATACGGTGTAAAGGAGAACTAAGGAGCCAATCAGCAGCAAGATGGGCGGGCGCCAAGGGACAGATTAATTGACTATCGGATTACCCAATCGGAGGCAGGAGACAAGGCAACAAAGCCAATCACAAGCGAGGAAAGCGGACCTTGGGGGGGCTATGAATCACACGTGACATAGCCAATCAAAAGCCGGAGCGAAGGGAACAGGCCAATCAGCCACAAGATGGGTGGATCTAAGGGACAGTGATTGACAGGCATGACAACCAATCGAAACCCTTGGTGCCTCTGATTGACAGCCGCGTTAACCAATCAGAAACGAGACGAGTGAAGCCTCGAGGAGGCGAACGGCCGGTTCGGACGCGAATGTGTTGCTGGCCCCGCGGGTAAAAGTTTGAGTCTGGCCAGGGAGAAGGTGATTCAGCGGTAAAACCCAGTTAGAATTCCCGACGGGAGCGGAAAATAATAATAATTAAAAACTCCGGCCTCAGGCAGGCGGGCGGGGCGGTTAATCGCCGGAACGTGAAGAGAGATTGAGAAACGGCTGCCGGCTGCTCGCGCCTGCTCACTTCCGGTCTCGCGAGGGGTCGGGGCCGCGGCCGCGCAGGCGCAGTGCCACTCCCTGTGGGGACAATGGGTTGTGGCACCAATAGAGACCAATGGGTAAGGTTTGGTGGGGATTCCAGAGACATGGTTAAGGAGGAGCAGGACTGGGAGTTGAATGTCCAAGGGTGCTTACTCAGTATTGTGGAACGATGGACAGGATAGGGCAGGAGATGGAGTTGCTTTATGGGTTAACGATGACACCAAGGCTGTATTAAAGTTTATTAGTCACAAGTAAGGCTTACATTAACATAATGTGATGTCCAGTTGGCAATCAGTTTGTCCCTGCAATGATGTTACTGTGAAATTCCCCGAGTCGCCACATTCCGGCTTCTCTTCGGGTACTCCGAGGGAGAATTTAGCACGGCCAATGCACCCTAACCAGCACGTCTTTCAGACTGTGGGAGGAAACCGGAGCACCCGGAGGAAACCCACGTAGACATGGGGAGAACGTGTAGACTCCACACAGACAGCGAGCCAAGCCGGGAGTCGAACCTCGGTCCCTGGCGCTGTGAGGTAGCAGTGTTAACCACCGTGTCGCCACATCAGAAGCAGGAAAGAAGTGAACAGGCATTATTATTTCCCTGGCCCTGCACTCAACCCTGGAACACCGAGATAACAAAGACACCGATGTCAGACTCCTATTTATTGACTACAGCTCAGCCTCCAACACCATTATTCTAACGGACCGCAAGAAACTACAAAGAGTCATGAATGTAGCCCAGTCCCATCCATTGATTCTATCTGCACTTCCCGTTGCGTCGGAAAAGCCGCCGGCAAAATTAAGGACCCCATGCACCCCGGACATCCTCTCTTCCACCTTCTTCCATTGGGGAAAAAGATAGAAAAGTTGAGGTCATGTACCAACCGACTCGAGAACAGTTTTTTCCCTGCTGCCATCAAACATTTGAATGGACCAACCTTGCATTAAAGTTGATCTTTCTCTACACTCTAGCTATGACTGTAACACATTCTGCACTCCTTCTCTATGAACGGTATGCTTCGTCTGTATAGTGTGCAACAACCTATACATTTCACCGTACAAAGAACAAAGAAAATTACAGTACAGGAACAGGCCCTTTGGCCCTCCGAGCCTGCACCGACTATGCTGCCCGACTGATCGTCTAACTCAATAACTTAATCCTGCTTTTTCCCCATAACCTTTGATCCCATTCGTCCCAAGTGCTATATCCAGCCACCTCTTGAATACATTCAATGTTTTGGCATCAACTACTTCCTGTGGTAACGAATTCCACAGGCTCACCATTCTTCGAGTGAAGAAATGTCTCCTCACCTCCGTCCTAAACGGTCTACCCTGAATCTTCAGAGTGTGACCCCTGGTTCTGGACTCCCCCACCATCGGGAATATCCTCTCTGCATCTACCCTGTCTAGTCCTGTTAGAAGTTTCTAAGTCTCTATGAGATCCCCTCTCATTCATCTGAACTCCAGCAAAAACAATCTTAACCTAGTCAATCTTTCCTCATACATCAGTCCCGCCATTCCCTGAATCAGCCTGGTAAACCTTCGCTGCACTCCCTGGAGAGCAAGAACATCCTTCCTCAGAAAAGGAGACCAAAACTGCACACAATACTCTAGGTGTGGCCTCACCAAGGCCCTGTATAATTGCAACAACACATCCCTGCTCCTGTACTCGAAACCTCTCGCAATGAAGGCCAACATACCATTTGCCTTCTTTACCGCCTGCTGCACCTGTGTGCTTACCTTCAGTGACTGGTGCACAAGGACACCCAGGTACCGCTGCACACTCCCCTCTCCCAATTTACAGCCGTTCAGGTAGTAATCTGCCTTCTTGTTTTTACTTCCAAAGTGAATAACCTCTCATTTATCCAAATTATACTGCATCTATCATTGATTTGCCCACTCACCCAATCTGTCCAGATCATTCTGTAGGATCTCTGCATCCTCATCACAGTTCACCCTCCCACCCAACTTGGTATCATCTGCAAACTTTGAGATGTTACATTTTGTTCCCTCATCCAAATTATTAATATATATTGTGAATATCTGGGGTCCCAGCACCAATCCCTGTGGCACCCCACTAGTTACTGCCTGCCAATTTGAAAAGCAACCATTAATTTTTACTCTTTGTTTCCTCTCTGCCAACCAGTTTTCTATCCATCTCAATACACTTCCCCCAATCACATGCGCTTTCATCTTGCACGATATTCTCTTATGCGAGACTTTGTCAAACGCTTTCTGAAAGTCCAAATATACCACATTGATTGGCTCCCCCTTGTCAACTCTACTAGTTACATCTTCAAAGAATTCCAACAGATTTGTCAAGCATGATTTCCCCTTCATAAATCCATGCTGACTCTGTCTGATCCTGCCACGCTTTCTAAATACTCTGCAATAAGGTCCTTGATGATGGATTTGAGAATTTTCCCCACTTCCGATGTTAAGCTTACTGATCTATAATTCCCTGTTTTCTCTCTACCTCCCTTTTTGAATATTGGAGTGACATTCGTTACCCTCCAACCTGCAGGGACTGTTCCAGAATCTATAGAATCCTGGAAGATGACCACCAATACATCCACTATTTCTGGAGCCACTTTCTTAAGTACTCTGGGATATAGATTATCAGGCCCTGGGAAATTATCCGCCTTCAATCCCATCAATGTTTCCAGCACCATTTCTCTACTAATATTGATCTCCCTCAGCTCTTCTTCCCTCTCACTAAATCTTGCATTCTCCAACATTTCTGGCATCTGATTTGTGTCCTCTTTTATGAAGACAGAACCAAAGTATATTCAGTTGCTTGGCCATTTCTTTGTCCCCTATTATACATTCCCCCATTTCTGTCTGTAGGGGACCTACATTTGTCTTCACCAACCTCTTTCTCTTCACATATCTATAGAAACCCTCAGTGTCAGTCTTTATGTTCCCTGCAAGCTTACTTTTGCACTGTATTTCCCCCTTAATTTCCCCCTTAATTGGGGCGGCACGGTAGCACAGTGGTTAGCACTGCTGCTTCACAGCTTCAGGGTCCCGGGTTCGATTCCCGGCTCGGGTCACTGTCTGTGTGGAGTTTGCACATTCTCCTCGTGTCTGCGTGGGTTTCCTCCGGGTGCTCCGGTTTCCTCCCACAGTCCAAAGATGTGCGGGTTAGGTTGATTGGCCAGGTTAAAAAATTGCCCCTTAGAGTCCTGGGATGTGTAGGTTAGAGGGATTAGCGGGTAAAATATGTGGGGGTAGGGCCTGGGTGGGATTGTAGTCGGTGCAGACTCGATGGGCCGAATGGCCTCCTTCTGCACTGTAGGGTTTCTATGATTCTATGATTCTATGATTAATCAATCACTTGGTCCTTCTTTGTTTGAATTCTAAACTGCTCCCAAATTTCAGACCTATTATTTTTCTTGGCCAATCTATATGCTTCTTCCTTAGATCGGATACTCTCTCTAATTTCCTTTGTAAGCCATGGATTGGCCCTCTTACCCATTTTGCTTTTGTGCCAGACAGGAATAAAGAGTTGCTGCAGTTCCCCCATTTGTTCCTTGAATGTTTGCCATTGCCTATCCACTGTCATCCCTTTAAGTAATTCTCCCCAATCTATCAAGGCCAACTCACACCTTATATCCTCATAGTTTCCTTTATTAAGATTAAGCACCCTAGTCTCCGAATCAACTATTTCACTCCCCACCTTGATAAAAAAATTCCTGATGTTATGGTCGCTCATCCCCAAGGGGTCTCGTACAGCTAGATTGGGAATGATTGGGGCGGCACGGTAGCACAGTGGTTAGCACTGCTGCTTCACAGCTCCAGAGACCTGGGTTCGATTCCCGGCTTGGGTCACTGTCTGTGTGGAGTTTGCAAATTCTCCTCGTGTCTGCGTGGGTTTCCTCCGGGTGCTCCGGTTTCCTCCCACAGTCCAAAGATGTGTGGGTTAGGTGGATTGGCCATGCTAAAATTGCCCCTTAGTGTCCTGAGATGCGTAGGTTAGAGGGATTAGCGGGTAAATATGTAGGGATATGGGGGTAGGGCCTGGGTGGGATTGTGGTCGGTGCAGACTCGATGGGTGGCCTCCCAGTCCAGGTGGCCTCTTTCTGCACTATAGGGTTTCTATGATTCCCTTCTCATTACACAGTACCCAGTCTAAGATGGCCGGCTCTCTAGTTGGTTCTTCCACATATTGGTCAAGAAAACCATCCCATACGCACTCCAGGAATTCTTTCTCTACGGCATTGTTGCTAATTTGATTTGCCCAATCTATGTGCAGATTAAAATCACCCATGATCACCGATATTCCCTTACCACATGCATCTCTAATTTCGTGTTTAATGCCGTTCCCAACATGACCACTGCAGTTTGGGGGTCTACATATGACATCCACGAATGTTTTTTGCCCCTTGGTATTTCTCAACTCTACCCATACAGACTTCATGTTGTCAGAGCTAATATCCTTTCTCACTATTGTGTTAATTTCCTCTTTAACCAGCAGTGCCACTCCACCACCTTTCCCTTTATGGCTGTCCTTCTTAAATATTGAATACCCTGGGACATTCAATTCCCACCCCTGGTCATCCTGCAGCCATGTCTCTGTAATCCCAATTATATCATACCCGTTTAGATCTATGTTGAATCAATATGGTGGGAATAAAAAAAAGAGGATGTGTTGGTGCAGACTCGATGGGCCGAAGGGCCTCTTCTGCGCTGTATGGTTCTATGAAAAAACATCTTGGTCGGAGCAATTTACAGGCCCCCAAACAATACTTCCAAAGTGGGGCATAGTATAAACCAATATAAACTAATGTGGGCTTATGAGAAGGGCATAAGGTAATCGTGGGTCATTTTAACATGGATATAGATGGGATCAATCAAATTGGCAAAGGTAGCCTCGAGGGAGATTTCATAGAGTATATGAGGGATTGTTTCTTAGAGCAATATGTTATGGAACCAACCAGGGAACAGGCTATTTTAGATTTAGTAACGAAGAAGTGTTGATAAATAGTCTTGTTGTTAAAGATCCTCTTGGATCTGCTAGAATTTCGGATTCCGATTGAGTGAGAGAAGCCAGAGTGCCATACTAGAGTTTTAGCGTTGGGCAGAGGTAATTATACAGGTCTGAGGAAAGAGTTGGCCCAAGTAAATTGGACACAAATACTTGAGGGCAGGACCGTTAAGGAACAATGGCGGATGTTGACGGAGATATTGAATATCTCTCGATTAAAGTATATTCCTGAGAGGAAGAGGAATTATTAAAGGAAGGAAAACGTTCCATGGCAAGACAAGGAAGTCAAAGAGGACATAGAATCTACAGCATGGAGACAGGCCCTTCGGCCCAAACTGGTCCATGCTGACCAAAATGCCCATCTAAGCTAACCCCATTTGCCTGCTTTTGGCCCATATCCCTCAAAACCTTTCCTATCCATGTATCTGTCCAAATGCCTTTTAAATGTTGTCAATGTCCCTGCCTCAACCACTTCCTCTGACAACTCATTCCACACACGTACCACCCTCTGTGTAAAAAGAAAAGGTTGCTCCTCAGGTTCCCATTAATTAATTCTTTCCCCTCTTAACTTAAACCAATGCCCTCTAGTTCTCGATTCCCCAACCCTGGGAAAAAGACTGAGTGCATTCACCCTATCATATTCACCCTACATAGAGGCAAAAACTAGGGAAACTACTGCAAAGCTAGTGGCAAGCTGGAGGATTGGGAGAACTTTAAGGTTCAGTTAAAGGCTGTTAAAAATAGAATCAAAGGAGCTAAGGTGAACTACGACAGGAAGCTAGCAGAAAACATAAACACAGAAACCAAAAGCTTCTACAAGTATATAAGGAGGAAGAGAATAGCTAAACTAAATGTTGGCCCTTTAGAGGACGATACTGGTGAGGTATTATTGGGGAACACAGAGATGGCGGAGGCACTAAACCAATATTCTGCCTCTGTCTTCATGGTGGAGAAAAATGAAGATTTTTCAAAAACTGTCTTTAATGCAGGGCAGCTTGGTGCAATAAATATCACTAAGGAGAAGGTATTGAATAAACTAATGGGATTAAAGGCAGATAAGTCCCTGGGGCCTGATGGTCTGCACTCGAGGGTATTAAAGGAGGTGGCCGCAGAGATAGTGGATGCATTGGTTGTGATATTTCAAAATTCCCTGGATTCCGGTGAGGTCCCGATGGATTGGAAACACGCTAATGTGACGCCCTTATTCAAAAAGGGACAGAGGCAAAAAGTAGGAAATTATAGGCCAGTTAGCTTGACCTCTGTGCTGGGGAAGTTGCTGGAATCAATCATTAAGGAGGAGATGGCTGAGCATTTGGAAGGACAAAGCTCATTGTCAGTATGGTTTTACGAAGGGTGAGTTGTGCTTGAAAAACTTGCATGAGTTCTTTGATCTGCAAGAAGGGGACAGAGTGTAACACAGCAAAATTTGTGGATGAGACTAAAATAATGGGGAAGCAGGCAGTGAAGAGGATATAAAGACTCTACAGGTGGATATAGGTAGGCTAAGAGAATGGGCCAAAATTTGGCAGATGGAGCTTAATGTGGATAAGTGTGAGGTTGTCCATTTTGGCAGAAAAAATAGAAAGGCAGATTATTACCTAAATGGGAAGCAGATTCAAAATGTGTCCGGGCAGAGGGATCTGGGTGTCTTTGTTCATGAATCGTGGAAAGTTGGTATGCAGGTGCAGCAGGTAATAAAAAAGGCAAATAGAGTGTTGCCATTTATTGCAAAGGGACTGGAGTATAAAAGTAGAGGAGTGTTGCTGCAATTGTATAGGGTGTTGGTGAGACCACGGCTGGAGTCATGTCCAGGTTTGGTCTCCTTATTTGAGCAAGGACGTGGTGGCATTGGAGGCAGTTCAGAGGAGGTTCACCAGATTGATTCCGGGAATGAAGGGGTTGATGTATGAGGAGAGATTAAATAGTTTGGGCATGTCCTCACTGGAGTTGACAAGGGTGAGGGGGGATCTGATCGAGGTATATAAAATTTTAACCAAATGTTTCTTCTTATGGGGCAATCTCGAACAAGAGGTCACAGAGTATAGGTTGAGAGGCGGTAGATTTAAAACTGAGATGAGGAGGAACTACTTCTTGCAGAGGGTGGTGAATTTGTGGAACTCGCTGCCCCATTGCGTGGTGGAGTCTGAATCATTGAATGATTTCAAGAAGGGAATAGATATATTTCCAATAAAAAAAAGGGAAAGAGGGAGATGGGGAGCAGGTGAGGAGGTGGATTTGAGACCAGATCTGATTGAATGGCGGAGCAGGCTCGAAGGGCTGAATTTGCTTACTTCTGCTCCTAATTCCTATGTTCCTATGGCAACTCCCATCCCTGGGTCAGCGCATCCCACTCCCAATAGGGACTCCTCCCATCCCTGGGTCAGTGTGTCCTACTCCCAATGGGGACCCCTCCCATCCCTGCGTCAGTGTGTCCCACTCCCAGTGGGGACCCCTCCCATTCCTCCATCAGTATGTCCACTCCCAGTGGAGACCATTCCCATCCTTGGGTTAGTGTGTCCCACTCCCAATGGGGACCACTCACATCCCATTGTCAGTGTGTCCTACTCCCAGTGGGGACCCCTCCCATCCCTCCATCAGTGTGTCCCACTCCCAATGGAGACTGTTCCCATCCCTGGGTCAGTGTGTCTCACTCCCAGTGGGGACCCCTCCCATCCCTCCATCAGTGTGTCCCACTCCCAATGGAGACTGTTCCCATCCCTGGGTCAGTGTGTCTCACTCCCAGTGGGGACCCCTCTCATCCCTCCGTCAGTGTGTCCCACTCCCAATGGGGACCATTCCCATCCCTGTGTTAGTGTGTCCCACTCCCAATGGGGACCATTCCCATCCCTCCGTCAGTGTGTCCCACTCCCAATGGGGACCACTCCCATCCCTGCGTCAGTGTATCCACTCCCAGTGGGGAGTACCCCCAATGGAGACTACCCCTAATGGAGATCACTCCCATTTGAGAACTCCCCCAATGGAGACCATCCCCAATGGAGACCACTTCCAATGGAGACCAGTCCCATCCCTGCGTCACTGTGTCCCACTTCCAATGAAGGCAACTCCCATCTCTGGGTCAGAGTGTCCCACACCCAATAGGGACCTTTCCAAGTTGGAACCCAATGGAGACCACTCCCATCCGTGCGTCAGTTTCTTCCAGTCCCAATGGTGACCACCCCCTATGGGGGCCAGGTGGAGACCACTCCCAATGGAGATCACTCTCATCCCTGGCTCAGTGTGTCCCACTCCCAGTGGAGACCACTCTCATCCCTGGCTCAGTGTGTCCCACTCCCAGTGGAGACCACCGCCAATGGGGACCCAATGAAGACCACTCCCATCCCTGGGTCAGTGTGTCCCACTCCTAATATGGACCCCTCCCAATGGGGACTACCCCCATGGAGACCACTTCTAATGGAGACCACTCCTAATGGAGACTACTTCCATCCCTGGGTCAATGTGTCCCACCCCCAATGGGGACCACCCCCAACGGGGACCATTCCCAATGGGGACCACCCCCAACGGGAACTGCTCCCATCCCTGGGTCACTATGCCCTGACTTCAAGCTCCATTTCAGAAATTATAAGCACAAAATCCAAAATTGGTGCAGTATAGTGAGAGTGCTGCACTGCCATAGGTGCTGTCTTTTGGGTGGGATGTTAAACCTTCTTGGGTGGGCATGGTCGATAGAGGTGAGGAAAATTTGTTTCTATCAGAGGGTTGTGTGATTTTGGAACTCTCTGCCTCAGAAGGTGGTGGAGGCTGGGTCACTGAATATTTTTATGGCAGAGGTAGATAGATTCTTGTTAGGTGAGGAAATCAGAGGTTATCGTGGGTAGGCGGGAATGTTGAACTCGAAACAGAAATAGATTAGCCTGATCTTGTTGAATGGTGGAGCAGGCCCGAGGGGCAGAATGGCCTGCTGCTACTCCTATTTTGTATGTTTGTTTGATCACGTTGCGCTCTTTGGAAGAAGAGCAGAGGGTGTATTTTTCCTGGTGTTCTGGCCAATATTTATCCCACAATCCACGTCGGATCACAAAAACTGACTATCGGGTAATAATCACATTGTGGGAGCTTGCTTTCCCCAATTGCCTACATTACAACAATGATTACACCTCAAAAGTGCTTGATCAACTGGACAATATTTGGCAACATGAGGCAACATTTTTTAATGACACAGTGTATTATCCAGAGGGCGGCGAAAGCAGATTCAGTATGTAGCAACTTTCAAAAGCAAATAAGAACATTATCTGAAGGGAAATTATTACAGAGCAATGGGGAGAGAGCAGCTGAACAAGAGCACAATGAGATTGCTCTGAAAAGCCAATGTAGACACGATGGAGTGTACAAGAAAGAACAAGGAAAAGTACAGCACAGGAACAGGCCCTTTGACCCTCCAAACCTGTGCCGATCATGATGCCCTAAATTAACTAAAAAAAACCTTCTGCCCTTACTCGGCTGATGAAAGCAAGCATGCCATATGCCTTCTTAATAACCTTGGCCACCAGCGTTGCCACTTTTAGGGAACTATGGACCTGTATGCCCAGATCCCTCTGTATGTTAATGTTGCTCAGAGTTCTGTCACATCATATTATTCACACCTAAATTTGATCGTCTAAAATGCATCACCTCGCATTTGTCTGGATTAAACTCCATCTGCCATTTCTGTGCCCAAGTCTCTGATCTATCTATATTCTGTTGTATTCTCTGACAATCCCCCGCATTATCAGCAACTCCACCAATCTTCGTGTCATCCGCAAATTTACTAATCAGGCCACCCACATTTTCTTCCAGATTATTTCTTTTGCTACCCTCTTGCTCCTAATATATGCATATAAAAGCCTTGGGATTTTCCTTGACCTGTTTGCTAAAGACATTTCATGGCCCCTTTTAGCCCTCCTAATTCTACGTTTAAGTTCCTTCCTACTTTCACTAAGCTTACAATTTCACTCGTCACCTATTGTTCCCGAATCCTGCCATTTCTATCCTTCATTTTTGCGGAGACATGCCTGTCCTGCACGTCAATCAACTGGCCTTTAAAAGCCCCCCGCATGCCAGTCATGGATTTGCCCTCAAATAGCCGCTCCCAATCCACATTCCCCAGTTCCTGTCTAATTTGCATGTATTTAGCCCTTGCCCAATTAATCACCCTCACTCGAGGGCCACTCTTGTCCTTATCCAAGACTACCCGAAATCTTATGGAGTTACGGTCGCTAAGTCCAAAGTGCTCCCCTATTGAAACATCGATCACCTGGCCTGGCTCATTCCCCAATATCAAGTCTAGTATGGCCCCCTTCCTGGTTGGATTGTCAACATACTGTATCAAAAAACCCTCCGAGACACAACTAACAAGTTGCCCTCCATCCGAGCCCCTGTCTGTAAGGGAGTCCCAGTCAATGTGGGGGAAAGTTAAAGTTGCCCACCACAACGACCCTGCTTTTTTCACACCTTTCTAGTATCTGACTACACAACTGCTCCTCTGTCTCCTACGGGCTGATGGGAGGTCTACAGTACATTCCCAACATTATGATTTCACCCTTCCTATTTCTGAGCTCCACCCATAATGCCTCACTAGAAGATCCCTCCAATGTGTCCTCCCTCAACACAGCTGTGATGTGCTGCCTGATCAGCAATGCGACTCCCCCGTGCCCCCTCCCCCCCACAACGCTCCTTCTGTTTCCCCCTCTGTCCCATCTAAAACAATGATATCCCGGAATGTTAAGCTGCCAGTCCTGTCCCTCCTTTAACCAGGTCCCCGTAATTGCAATAACATCATAATTCCATGCAGTAATCCAGGCTCTCTGTCCATCTGTCTTACCTGTTATACTTCTTGCATTGAAGCAAATGCACTCCAAACCTCCAGTCTCGCTGAGCCCCTCTGCCTGCTCTTACTCTGCGATACGTTTATCTCAGTCTCACTTTTTTCCCCAGTCCCTACACTTACTGGCTTGCTGTTCCGGTTCCCACCCCTCTGCCGCACCAGTTTAAATCCTCCCGAACAGCACCAACAAACTTCCCACCCAGGATATTGGTGCCCCTCCAGTTCAGGTGGAACCCGTCCTTCTTGTACAGATCCCACCTTCCCCAGAAGAGATCCCAATGATTCATGTATCTAAAGCCCTCCCTCCTACACCAGCTCTTTAACCATGTGTTCAATTGTACTGTCTCTCTGTTCCAAGCCTCACTGGTAGCATGTAGCGTGAACCCTTTATTGTATATATGTACCTGGTTCTTGTAGTTAATCAATACATACAGTTAACCTACTTAAGATGATGAAGGCTTTATTAAGACCTACCGAGCAGTATCCAACACCCGACAGAAGAGGGGTCAATAACCAGGAGGCATAGCTTTAATGTAAGGGGTGGGAGATTTATAGGGGATTTGAGGAAAAACCTTTTCACTCAGATGGTGGTGGGAAACTGGAACTCACTGCCTGAAAGGGTGGTAGAGGTGGGAACCCTCACAATATTTAAGAAGCATTTAGATCGGCACTTGAAATGCCATAGCACACATGGTTACGGACCAAGTGCTGGAAAATGTGTTGAGACCATAAGACGTGGGAGCAGTAGTAGACCATTCAGCCCACCGAATATGCGCCCCCATTCAATGAGATCATGGCTGCTCTGATATAAAGCTCAACTCCACTTTCCCACCTTGTCCCAAGAACAAAGAAAAGTACAGCACAGGAACAGGCCCTTTGGCCCTCCAAGTTGTGCCAATCATGTCATAACTAAACTAAAACAAACCTGCCCTTACTCAGTCCGTATCCCTCTATTCCCTTCCTATTCATGTACCCATCCAAATGCCTCTTAAATATTGCTAATGTGCCTGCTTCCACCACCTCCTCTGGCAGCGCGTTCCAGACACCCACCACTCACTGCGTGAAAAACTTCCCCCCCCCGCATCTCCCTTAAACTTTCCCCCTCTCACCTTGAACATGTGCCTCCTTGTAATTGACACTTCCACCCTTGGAGAAATCCTCTGACTATCCACCCTGTCTATGCCTCTCATCATTTTGTAGACTTCGATCAGGCCACCCCTCAGCCTCCATCTTTCTAGTGAAAACATTCCAAGTTTATTCAACCTCTCCTCATGGCCAACACCTTCGAGACCAGGTAACATCCTGGTGAACCTTTGCACTCTCTCCAAAGATTCCATGTCTTTCTGGTAGTGTGGCAACGTGAACTGCACGCGATCCACCATAACTCTTGATTCCCTTACTGATTAAAAATCTGTCTATCTCAGCCTTGGCTAGGTGCTGGATGGCCAATGCAGACATGATGGGCTGAAGGGCCTCTTTCTGTGCTGTAAAACTCTATAATATCTCAGTTGTTTGGATTTAATATCAGTTGTTTGGATTTAGTATCAGTTGTTTGGATTTAATATCAGTTGTTTGGATTTAGTATCAGTTGTTTGGGTTTAATATCAGTTGTTTGGATTTAGTATCAGTTGTTTGGGTTTAATATCAGTTGTTTAGGTTTAATCTCAGTTGTTTTGGGTTTAATCTCAGTTGTTTGGGTTTAATATCAGTTGTTCTGGGTTTAATCTCAGTTGTTCTGGGTTTAATATCAGTTGTTTGGGTTTAATCTCAGTTGTTTAGGTTTAATCTCAGTTGTTTGGGTTTAATATCAGTTGTTAATATCAGGGATTTGTTCCCAGGAGCAGGCTGAGGGTAAGAGAGTGGGTTTTCTGACTTTAATTAATTATTTATTTTTTTGTTTCCTTACACTCTTATTAACTTTTCACTGTCTTACTTGACATAAAGTGTCCAGTATGAGTGTGAAACCAGTGTGTTGTTCCCAGTGTAGGATGTGGGAGGTCCTGGAGGCATCTGGCCTCCCGGACATCCACATCTGTGAGGGGTGTGTCGAGCTGCGGTTCCTGAGGGACCGTGTTAGGGAGCTGGAACTGCAGCTCGAGGATCTTAGGCTGATGAGGGAGAATGAGGAGGTGATAGACAAGAGCTATCATCAGGTGGTCACACCAGGGCAACGGGAGGAGGCCAAGTGGGTGATGGCCAGGAAGGGTAAGGCTAGGGTGGTTGAGAGCACCCCAGTGGATTTGCCCCTGCACAACAAGTACTCCTGCTTGAGTACTGCTGGGGGGGACAGCCCGCCTGGGGGAAGCAGCAGTGGCCGTGTCTCCGCAGTGGAGTCCAGCCCTGTAACTCAGAGGGCTAAGGAAAAGAGGAGGAAGGCGGTATTAATCGGGGACTCGATGGTGAAGGGGACAGACAGGCGTTTCTGCGGAGGTAGGCGGGATTCTCGCATGGTGGTCTGCCTCCCTGGGGCCGGGATCCAGGATGTCGCTAGTCGCGTCCCGGAAATCCTGAGGTGGGAGGGAGAGGAGCCTGAGGTAGCGGTACATATTGGTACCGCTGATGTGGGTAGGAAGGGAGAAGGGGTCATGAAAAGGGAGTACAGGGAATTAGGGAGACAGCTGAGAAAGAGGAAAGCAAAGGTAGTAATCTCAGGATTACTGCCTGTGCCACGGGAAGGTGAGGGCAGGAATGGAGTGAGGTGGAAGATGAATGTGTGGCTGAGGGACTGGTGCAGGGGGCAGGGATTCAGGTTCCTGGACCATTGGGACCTCTTTAGGGGCAGGGGTGATCTGTATACAAAAAACGGGTGGAACTTGAATCACACGGGGACCAATATCCTGGCCGGTAGGTTGGCTAAAGTTACTGGGGAGAATTTAAACTAGATAGGTTGGGGGGAGGGGAGCTAGAAGAGTTGACTAGGATCAAGGAACTAATTGATGGGGTGGAGGATGCAGGGGTAAGGGGAATTACAAAATTAATGGTAGAGGAGAGGGTGCAAGTGAATGAAGGCGGTAATTTAGATAAGGGAGTAGAGGGAGAGGGTGTTCGCGACTCATCAAAGCGGGTCCAGATAAAAGCTGGAATAAGGACACTTTGCCTGAATGCACGAAGCATTCGGAACAAGGTATATGAGTTGATGGTGCAAATCAGCACGAGTGGGTACGATCTAGTGGCCATTACAGAAACGTGGCTGAAAGGTGACCAGGACTGGGAGATGAATATCCAGGGGTATCAGGCGTTTAGGAAGAATAGACAGGAAGGAAAAGGTGGTGGGGTCGCGCTATTAATAAGAGATAATATCAGGGTAGTACTGAGGGATGACATAGGCTCTGAGGAACAAAACGTGGAATCATTATGGGTAGAGATGAGGAATAGTAGAGGGAGAAAGACACTAGTAGGTGTGGTATATAGGCCCCCAAATAATAATGTTGAGGTGGGGAGGGCTATAAACAAGCAGATAAGGGATGCGTGTAAAAACGGAACGGCAATAATCATGGGGGACTTCAACATGCACATTGACTGGCAGACTCAAGTCGGTAAGGGTGGAATGGAGGAAGAGTTCTTAGAATGCTGTCGGGATAGTTTCCTTGAACAGCATGTTACGGAACCGACGAGGGAACGAGCTATTTTGGATCTGGTATTGTGTAACGAGGTAGGTAGAATTAAGGATCTTATTGTGAAGGACCCTCTTGGGTCTAGTGACCACAATATGGTCGAATTTCTGATTCAGATGGAAGAGGAGAAAGTTTGGTCCCAAACCAGTGTCCTCTGTTTGAACAGAGGGAAATATGATAGGATGAGGGATGAATTGGCTAAGGTAGACTGGGAGAGCAGGCTGGCAGGTAGGATAGCTGAGGAACAGTGGAGGATTTTTAAGGAGATCCTTTTCAGTTCTCAGCAAAAATATATTCCAGCAAAAAACAAGGATTGTAAGAAAAGGGAGAACCAGCCGTGGATAACGAAGGAAATAAAGGAGAGTATTAAAATAAAAACAGCTGCGTACAGAGTGGCCAAAAATAGTGGAGAAACAAGTGATTGGGAAAAATTTAAGAAACAACAAAGAGAGACTAAGAAAGCGATAAAGAAAGGAAGGATAGACTATGAAGCTAGGCTAGCAATTAATATAAAAAATGATAGTAAAAGTTTTTATAAATATATAAAAAGGAATAGAGTGGCTAGAGTGAATGTTGGACCCTTGGAGGACGAGAGGGGGGAGTTAATAGTGGGAAATGAGGATATGGCTGAGTCTTTAAATAAGTTTTTTGTGTCGGTCTTCACGGTGGAGGACACAAATAGTTTGCCAAATATTAACGATAGAGGGTTGGCAGCAGGAGAAATACTTAATACAATTAATGTTACCAGAGAGGCAGTGCTGGGTAGACTAATGGGACTGAAGGTGGACAAGTCCCCGGGTCCGGATGGAATGCATCCCAGGGTATTGAAAGAAATGTCAGAGGTAATAGTGGATGCGTTAGTGATTATTTATCAAAACTCGTTGCATTCTGGGGTAGTGCCGGTTGATTGGAAAACGGCTAATGTTACGCCGCTGTTTAAAAAAGGAAGGAGACAAAAGGCGGGTAACTATAGGCCGGTCAGCTTAACGTCTGTAGTAGGGAAAATGCTGGAATCCATTATTAAAGAGGAGATAGCAGGGCATCTGGATAGAAATGGTTCGATCAATCAGACGCAGCATGGATTCATGAGGGGAAAGTCGTGCTTGACGAACATGTTGGATTTTTATGAAGATGTGACTAGGGCGGTTGATGGAGGAGAACCGGTGGATGCGGTGTTTTTGGATTTCCAAAAGGCGTTTGATAAGGTGCCCCATAAAAGGCTACTGAAGAAGATTAGGGCACACGGAGTTGGGGGTAGTGTGTTAAAGTGGATTGGGGACTGGCTATCCGACAGGAAGCAAAGAGTCGGAATAAATGGGTGTTTTTCCGGTTGGAGGAAGGTAACTAGTGGCGTGCCGCAGGGATCGGTACTCGGGCCGCAACTATTTACCATTTATATAGATGATCTGGAGGAGGGGACGGAGTGTAGGGTAACGAAGTTTGCAGACGACACAAAGATAAGTGGAAAAGTGAATCGTGTGGAGGACGGAGAAGATCTGCAGAGAGATTTGGACAGGCTGAGTGAGTGGGCGAGGATATGGCAAATGGAGTATAACGTTGAGAAATGCGAGGTTATACACTTTGGAGGAAATAATAACAAATGGGATTACTATCTCAATGGAAACAAATTAAAACATGCTACCGTGCAAAGGGACCTGGGGGTCCTTGTGCATGAGACGCAAAAGCCCAGTCTGCAGGTACAACAGGTGATCAAGAAGGCAAATGGGATGTTGGCCTATATTGCGAAGGGGATAGAATATAAAAGCAGGGATGTCTTGATGCACCTGTACAGGGCATTGGTGAGGCCGCAGCTGGAATACTGTGTGCAGTATTGGTCCCCTTATATGAGGAAGGATATATTGGCATTGGAGGGAGTGCAGAGAAGGTTCACCAGGTTGATACCGGAGATGAGGGGTTTGGATTATGAGGAGAGGCTGAGGAGATTGGGTTTGTACTCGTTGGAGTTTAGAAGGATGAGGGGGGATCTTATGGAGACTTATAAGATAATGCGGGGGCTGGATAGGGTGGAGGCGGAGAGATTCTTTCCACTTAGTAAGGAAGTTAAAACTAGAGGACACAGCCTCAAAATAAAGGGGGGTCGGTTTAAGACAGAGTTGAGGAGGAACTTCTTCTCCCAGAGGGTGGTGAATCTCTGGAATTCTCTGCCCACTGAGGTGGTGGAGGCTACCTCGCTGAATATGTTTAAAGCGCGGATGGATGGATTCCTGATCGGTAAGGGAATTAAGGGTTATGGGGATCAGGCGGGTAAGTGGTACTGATCCACGTCAGATCAGCCATGATCTTATTGAATGGCGGGGCAGGCTCGAAGGGCTAGATGGCCTACTCCTGCTCCTATTTCTTATGTTCTTATGTTCTTATGTAATTCTACAATAACAAGATTCTGTAGTAGTTTCTCCACATCTACCCTATCACTGATCTGATCGCCTCTCACTGTCCTGTTTTCCAGGGAAGAGCTTGCTAAATCGTTCCTGAGAGTTGGATCCTCTCAGTCCCACTAGCACTCTTGTTAATCTTTTCTGTAATTTTCCTGCTCCTTTTTATAAGAAAGGGACCAGAAATGTACACACAACTGCCAAGCATAGTTGAATCAGAGTTCCGTGGTAAGTTCCACATTATCTCCTTGCTTTGGTATTGAGGTGGTCAGCCTTGGCTCAGTGTGGTCCTCTCATCTCTGAGACAGAGGGTTGTGAGTTCCAGTCCTACTGCAGGGATCTGAGTTATTACATAACCCGAACTTACCTTAATGTTGAGCTTGGAAGTCTGGAACCTCAACTCCTGACAGACCTTGGAATTTCGGCACGTGAGCAGACCTGGGAGTGGGCTTCCCGCACTCAGTTCAGCATAAGTTGTCCCGGCCCACGACAGGCCCAAACTGACTACACATAAAGAGAAAGAATATAAATGGCATGAGAATCCGGGTGCGGATTGCCAGAACCAAACAGTGTCCCAGACAGGGGGGAGAGCACAGAGAGAGGTCCCACAAGGAAGTCCCAAGTAAGAGACCTCAGACAGGGGCAGTTAAGTTCAGTTAAAAGAGAAACACGGTGTGGCCGAAGGTCTGAAATTCTGCCTGTAGTTTGGTGTTTGAGAGTATACTCGGGGATTCCAGGGGAACGGGATCTTGGAAGGTGAGACTGAAACCCAATAAGATGGGCTACCATTGATGCTGCCTGAGGGTTCAAGAGAAGCCCTGAAGATCCAAGAAGACAGCCAAATGTTGGTGACTGTGCTGTGGGCCGTTGGGACAAAGGTACCACTTTTGAATAGTTATGTTCTGCTCAGCATGGCCGAAGAACTGAAATCATGCTGTTGAGTAGCTGTTTGAGTGTACTTGGGAATCCAGGGGCACGTGATCTCAGGAGACGAGATTAAAATCCTGCGAGGTGGGGCGTCATTGAAGCCGTCTGAGTTGGAGCGAGTTTTTGAGATAATTCCAAGGTAAGATCTTCTAAGATGAAAATTGGAAACTTTTGTGAGTGAGAGAGTTACAGTGAGATTGGTTGACTCACAGTGTTACTGATGTCTGGGTGTGATGTTGAGAAATCGTGGACTCTGTTTTGGTCACGCCTGTCATTATGCAATACTCCATAACCCTTGATTCCCTTACTGGTTAAAAATCTGTCTATCTCCGCCTTGGCTAGGTGCTGGATGGCCGTTGCAGATATGATGGGCTGGAGGGCCTCTTTCTGTGCTGTAAAACTCTATGATTCTACAATAACAAGAAGATTATGTCGTTGGCATGTCTGACCACAATTTGCCTGTTAATTTAAATATACCTCTTGAAACCTGAATGCTAACGTTTAGGATACATGTTGTAAATAGTTTTATCTTTCTGATCTTGCATAGTAAAGTTAATTTCTCTTTCTTCAAACTCTGTGGAATTTTGTGACTTTATTCAGTGAACAAGTGTCTCAAATCTCAAGCTTTGTCTATGTTAAATAAAATGTCATTGGTCACTAACCGGATCTCGCCAACACTTGGAGCTCTGGCCGATGATCATAACAAATTAGATGATTCAAACTGATGTTGCCAGTGCAGTACTGAGGGAGTGCTGCAGTACTGTCCTTTGGGATGAGATGTTTTCCCTCTCAGGTGGATGTAAGAGATCCCATGGCACTGTTTTGAAGAAGGTGTACAAGATTATGAGAGGTGTGGACAGGGTGGATCGGAAGCAGCTGTTACCCTTAGTTGAAGGGTCAGTAATGAGGGGGCATAATTTTAAGGTGATTTAGAGGGGATTTGAGGAAAAGATTTTTCACCCAGAGGGTGGTGGGAGTCTGGAATGCGCTATCTGGGAGGGTAGTAGAGGCGGGAAACCTCACAACCTTTAAAAAGTATGTGGATGAGCACTTGAAATGTCAGAACATTCAAGGCCATGGGCCAAGTGCTGGAAAGTGGGATTAGTGTAGATTTAGTGTAGTTTTGTTGGTACAGGCTCAATGGGCTGAAGGACCTCTTCTGTACTGTATGACTCGATGACTCTAAGAACCAGGAGGGTTCCCCTGGACAATATTTATCTCCTAACTGTTGCGAAGTTGGGTTGAGTAATTGTAGATTGGGAAGTAGGAAGTTAAAGTTTTGGTGTTTGGAAAACCGTAAAATGCTATGGGGGGGGGGGAGGGGGGAGGAGAGAGGGGGGGGGGGGGGGAAGCATTGCATAGTCCCGGTAAAAGGTGGTGCTTTTTCCGTGCTTAGAGATTAAAAGTGCAAGTACACAGAGAGCCCAAACTGAAACATTTGTATTGAAAGGCCGAGCAGCAGTTTTTCCAAAACAACAGGCTTTTGAATTTAGCCAATTTGAATCAAGCACTTAGATACCAAGAACCTATTAAATTTAAGTCTGATGGTTTTGACAATCTAGGACCAATCCTATTGTGGAAAATACTGATATGCCATCAGGGGTATAAAAGAAGGGGCAGTGGAACAAAGAGAGAGAGAGAGCAACTGCCGCCTTCTAGAGTTAACAGCTCTTAGTTCAGCTCTCCATTCTAGAGAGAGAGAGAGCGAATTGCTGGCTCTCATAGCTTCACCTAAGTCTTAAGAGAAAGCACTATCGAAATAGCAAAGATACTAAAGAAGAAAGAAGTTCCAGACAGAAGATTCAACAGAGAAGGCCCAGAACATTCCAGAAGATGCCAAACATGATTGTAATTTTGAGAGTGACTAAATTCTATTTTGTTAAGGAGTGGAAATTGTATTTATCTGAACAGCATTCCATTAGAATCGTGTTTTATCCGGTTCGTTACTAGTTTAGTTAATTTGTTCACTGTTAGTTAGATAAATTAATTGTTACGTGTTGATTTTAGAGTGAGTGTCAGGGATTTATTTTGTATTTAACCACTAGGAGTTGCCGAAGAGCGGGTCACACCACTTCACACACACTTTTTACAGATTATAAGGTGAGGTATTCCTCTTTGAGTGGTTAGGTGTTAGTTCTCAGAGGGGGGCATCAACCTCTGCTTTATAACAGATTGGGGGCTCGGGTTCAGGCTATGACTCGTCCTCGATCTTTAAATAAACCTTCAGTGAGAAGTGGAAAATCTGTTTAAGTTTGGTGGCTTGTTGTCGCTTAAATCAAAAGTGGGGAAATGGTTCTTAAAATTGCTAAAGAGATTCTGGGGGTCGAAGATGCTTCCCAAATTTGCCAAGGAAGCTTAGAAAGACAGAAAAAGACGACACTTGTAGAATTAGCAAACAGGCTAAAAGTGGGTTTAACCAGGGATAATAAGAAAGCTGAAATTGTAACGGAGTTATCCAATCATTTAGGCATATCAGAGAAACAGTCAAGTGCAGTGGAGTTAGAAAAAAAATAAATTGCAAATGAGACAATTGGAGCTAGAAAGTGAACTGAAAAGGCTGGAGTCAGAGAAAGAAGAAAGAGAAAGATTGTTCGAGTTGGAAAAGATGACGTTGGAACTTGAAGCAAAAAGACTTCAAATGACTGAAGTAAAAGTGCAAGATAGAAGTGATGATGGGCAAACTCATCGTGGCCAACCGCCTGGTGGGGATACATACAAATATGTCCAAACATTAGCAAAATTTGATGAAAAAGATGCAGAAGTCTTTTTCATTTCCTTTGAGAAATTGGCTACACAGATGAAATGGCCAGAAGAGGTGTGGGTAACGTTAATTCAGACCAAAGTTGGTAAGCAGGGCTACTGAGGTGTTTGCAGCGCTGTCAGAGGAGGTGTCAGGAAAATATGAAGAAGTAAAGAAGGTTGTTTTGAGTGCCTATGAATTAGCATAGAGACAACGGTTCAGAAATGTAAGAAAGGAACCAGGTCAGACTTATATCGAGTTTGAAAGAATTAAACAGAGCAACTTCAATAGATGGGTGGGAGCATTAAAGATAGAAAAGATATATGAGGTTATTAGAGATATTATTCTGCTGGAGGGGTTTAAAAACTCATATCCAGAAGTGATAAGAACACATGTTGAGGAACAGAAAGTTAAAACAGTGAGAAGAGCTGCAGAGATGGCAGATGAATACACATTACTGCATAAATTGACATCTAGCTTCCAACAGCAATTTCATTCCATGAGGGATAGAAATTGGGAAAGAGGGAGATCCTTCAATGAAAAACAAAAATGTAGATCACATTGGGAACAGTTTACCACCTGTGATAAAAGAAACCCAAGAAGGTGGAAAAGAGGTGAAAGACCTCGGGTGTTTTCACTGTAATAAGGTCGGACACACTAAGTCACAGTGCTGATGGCTTAAGAAAGGCACTGGGAAAAAGGATGTGGTAAAAGAGGCTCAACCAGTGGGATTAGCTAAGGCAGTGAGGGAAATTCCAGAGAGGTCGAGGAGCTAAAGGAGAGTGCACAGCCTCGGCACAGGCTGGATAGTAAGATAGCGTCTGATCTTTTCAACGACTTTACCTGTGTGGGTAAGATTTACTCAGGTAGAACAGGAGGAGTAGGTAAAGAAGTTAAAATATTGAGAGATATGGGAGCTAATCTGTCTCCAATAGTAAGAGGTGAAAATATTTGCACTCCTGAAATATTGCCCGAGAGAGTGGTAATCTGTGGAATAAATGGAGAGAGGAGTATGTCCCCTGTGTAAGATAAGGCTAGAAAGTCCAATCAAGACTGGGGAAGTGATAGTGGGAGTGATGGAAAACTTGGCTATTCCAGGAATACAGTTTATCCTTGGAAATGATATCGCTGGTTCACAGGAGGGACTGATGCTCACTGTAGTGGAAAAGCCAAAAGAAAACCAGGGAACTGAGGCGTTAAAAGAAAAATACCCTGGAATTTTTCCAGATCGTGTGGTGACAAGATCCCACAGCCATTAGTGAAAACTGGAGTGGGAGAACAAAAGAGGAAGATGAAGGAATTGAGGTCCAGCTAGCTGACACTCTGATGAGATGGTAAAGGAAAGACCTAAGCAGGTAGAGGATCAGGCAGAGGTGTCTAGCTCTAAAAGATTAATAGAGTTATAACAAAAAAATGAGGTGATAAAGGATTTATATCATAAAGCCGACTCGGAAAAGGAATCAGAGTGTATTCTAGAATGCTATTACCGAATGGCCTACTTAGACCTCTGTTACATAAATTTGACTGTGAGAGGTATCGCAGTCTGGCCCTGTGCATACCCAACACACACTCTCGCTGTTAGTTAGAGACTGCTGGCTGATTTTATTTACTGCTCCCTGAGCCAGAGGTTCCTGAGGGTAGATGTGTGTAACTGAGCGAGTCAGAATCGTCACGACACAGAAAGGGACCATTGAGTTAGTGCCAGCTCTCTGTCGAACAATCCAGTCAGTCCCACTCCCCCGCTCTATCCCCGTCTCCCCACAAGTTTATCTTCCTCCAAGTGCCCATCCAATTTCCTTTTGAAATCTTTCATTATATCTGATTTCACCCCCTTCCTCATTTTACCCCCTGCACACCTTGCCCGAAACCTCATCTCTGTCTCCTTCAGTCCTTGTACCCTCAGCTAACGGCAATAGCTTTTCTTTGTCCACTTGATCTAAACCTTGTACACCCTTGGCAAATCTCCTCTCAATCTCCTTCACTCCAAGGAGAACAACCCCAACTTCTCCAACCTAACCCTGTAGCTAAAATCCTCCCCATCCCTGGCAGCATTCTGATAAATCTCCCTCTTCATTGTCACAAGGACCCTCACACCCTTCCTAAAGCGACCAGAACTCAGTGCAGTCTTCTAATTGGTGCTTAACCCAAGCTTTATACAGGTTCAGCATAACTTCCCTACTTTTGTCCTCAGTGCCTCTAATAATGAAGCCCAAGATGCTTTGCGAACCGCTCTCAATCTGTCCAGCCACCTTGAAAGATGCACATGAACCCACAAGTGTCTCTGTCCCTGCTCACTCTCCGGATTTCTGCCATTAAGGAATATCCAAAAAATCTCTTCTTTCCAATACAACTTCTATTTGTTCCTTCCACCTTCCTCCCTGGTTCTGTACGTGCTTAAAAACAGTTCATCATCAACAACTTCTTGTTCTATTATATAGAATTACATCAAATGTACGAGATCCTGTGGCACAGTGGGTTGGTGTCCCTGCCTCTGATCCAGAAGCTCCGGGTTCGAGTCCCACCCCAGGACTTGATGTCCAAGGAAGGTGAGTTCATAATGCAGCCAAACAGGTTGAAAATCAGCCTGTATAATCCTTCCAAACAGACGCCAATGTCAGGTGGTGAGAGTGGGAGAGATTCCTGGTCAGACATGTGATGGAAAGAATGTTGGAGCCTCGACCGTCACTGACCATAGCTCCAGACTACAACACGCATGGAAAAGTGCAGGTTACCAAGGCAACTCGGACTCTCTGAGTGAACTGTAACATGAAGTCTACAGCCATTCAGCCAAACGAGGTTGTGCTAGTTTGTAAGTTCCACACAAGTTACTGCCCACTCTGCTTCCTCTCCGCTTCTCAACGTACCCTTTCTCTCTCAGGTGGTTTATCCAGCTTCCCTGTTTTAAATGAATTTATGGAAGGCTCCTGATCTGGAACATTGGGCCGGAAATTCATCGTGCAGGCGAGAATTGGGAGTTGAGTATTTTCCCTCCATCCCTGGAGTGCCCCTCCGCGGGATATCCATCTGCCTGAGACAGAAATGGAGGTAGTGGATGCTAAGGTGGCATTCACAGAGACATTAGCCCAGTTCTGAAGACCATTGTAAAGCAGCCCCCCCCCCCTCTCACCACCCTGCACCACCTTGAGTGCCCTCACCCACACACTCAGTGATCACTTTACATACATACAGTCATAGAGACATAGAGTTTTACAGCACAGAAAGAGGCCCTTTGGCTCATTGTTTCCACGCTGGCCATCAAACACTTATCTATTCTAATCCTATTTTCCAGCACTTGATTTGTAGCCTTGCATTCTATGGTGTTTCGTGTGCTCATCTAAATGCTTCTTCTGAGGGTTCCTGCCTTTACCACCCTTTCAGGCAGTCAGCTCTAAATTCCCACCAGCCTCTGGGTGAAAAAGCTTTTCCTCACATCTCTTTTAAACAACCTGCCCCTTAACTTAAATCTATGCCCTGGTTATTGATGATGTGGAGGTGCCGGCGTTGGACTGGGGTAAACACAGTAAGGAGTCTAACAACACCAGGTTAAAGTCCAACAGGTTTATTTGGTAGCAAACGCCACTAGCTTTCGGAGCGCTGCTCCTTCGTCAGGTGAGTGGGAGATCTCCTCACAAACAGGGCATATAAAGACTCAAACTCAATTTACAGAATAATGGTTGGGATGTGAGTCTTTACAGGTAATCTTAAAGGTACAGACATTGTGAGTGGAGAGAGCGTTAAGCACAGGTTAAAGAGATGTGTATTGTCTCCAGACAGGACAGTTAGTGAGATTTTGCAAGTCATGGGGGTTACAGGTAGTGTGACATGAACCCAAGATCCCGGTTGAGGCCGTCCGCATGTGTGTGGAACATGGCTATCACTCTCTGCTCAGCGACTCTGCGTTGTTGTGAAGGCCATCTTGGAGAGCGCTTACCCGAAGATCAGAGGCTGAATGCCCGTGACCGCTGAAGTGTTCCCCAACAGGAAGAGAACACTCTTGCCTGGTGAAGTGGACCTCTTCACCGCACAGGTCCTTCAACTGATGCTATACACTAGATACATCGATGACATTTTCTTCCTTTAGACTCATGGTGAACAATCACTGAAACAACTATATGATGACATCAACAAGTTCCATCCCACCATCAGACTCACCATGGACTACTCTCCAGAATCAGTTGCATTCTTGAACATACGCATCTCCATCAAGGACGGTCACCTCAGCACCTCACTGTACCGCAAGCCCACAGATAACCTCACGATGCTCCACTTCTCCAGCTTCCACCCTAAACACGTTAACGAAGCCATCCCCTATGGACAAGCCCTCCGTATACACAGGATCTGCTCAGATGAGGAGGATCGCAACAGACACCTCCAGACGCTGAAAGATGCCCTCATAAGAACAGGATATGGCGCTCGACTCATCGATCGATAGTTCCAATGCGCCACAGTGAAAAATCGCACCAACCTCCTCAGAAGACAAACACGGGACACGGCAGACAAAGTACCCTTCATCATCCAGTACTTCGCCGGAGCAGAGAAGCTATGACATCTTCTCCAGAGCCTTCAACATGTCATTGATGAAGACAAACATCTCACCAAGGCCATCCCCACACCCCCACTTCTTGCCTTCAAACAACCGCACAACCACAAACAGACCATTGTCCGCAGCAAACTACCCAGCCTTCAGGAGAACAGTGACCACGACACCACACAACCCTGCCACAGCAACCTCTGCAAGACGTGCCGGATCATTGACATGGATGCCATCATCTCACGTGAGAGCACCATCCACCAGGTACACGGTACATACACTTGCAACCCGACCAACGTTGTCTACCTCCATACACTGCAGGAAAGGATGCCCCGAGACATGGTACATTGGGGAGACCATGCAGACGCTATGCCAACAGATGAATGAACACCGCTCGACAATCACCAGGCAAGAGTGTTCTCTTCCTGTTGGGGAACACTTCAGCAGTCACGGGCATTCGGCCTCTGATCTTCGAGTAAGCGTTCTCCAAGGCAGCCTTCACGACATGCGACAGCGCAGAGTCTCTGAGCAGAGACTGATAGCCAAGTTCCGCACACATGAGGACGGCCTCAACCAGGATCTTGGGTTCATGTCACACTATCTGTAATCCATGACTTGCCTGGGCTTGCAAAATCTCACTAACTGTCCTGTCTGGAGACAATATACATCTCTTTAACCTGTGCTTAACCCTCCCTCCACTCACATTGTCTGTATCTTTGAGACTTGATTACCTGTAAAGACTCGCATTCCAACCATTATTTTGTAAATTGAGTTTGTGTCTTTATACACCCTGTTTGTGAACAGAACTCCCACTCACCTGATGCAGGAGCAGCGCTCCGAAAGCTAGTGGCTTTTGCGACCAAATAAACCTGTTGGACTTTAACCTGGTGTTGTGAGACTTCTTACTGCACTCTTAAAGTGCCATATTCTCCTCTTAAAGGGACAGCTCCCTCCAGGGGAACACATTTCAATAACTGCTGCTTTAATACTACCTTATATTTCTTCTCCCATTGCTCTTCTCTGTTGTATATCATTCCAAACATTTAAAATCCAGATGTGTAATTTAAAAGAGACTTATATTGGGCACATTTCCCAACACCAAGTCTCACTTTCCACCTAGGAGGAGGCCATTCGGTCCCTCGAGTCTGTTCCATCATTCAGCTAATTCATGACTGATCTGGGTCACCTACCTTGAATCTGTTAATACCCTTTGCCTGGAGAAAATTAATCAACCACAGTGAGGCCAGCACTGGATGAGCCGTACATCTCCCTTTGGAATGCTCCACCCCACTGTGGACTGTGGATGCTCACTCGATGAGCATAGTCCAGGCAGAAATCAATAGGACTTTGGGTGCCAAAGGAGATGGGGATAATGCAGGGAGGTGTCCCTTGTACTTCTACCTGACAGGGGAGTTGGCACTTCCTCCACAGCAGATATGGCGGATTGGCAGTCACACTTTTGGAATGAAGATGAGGAGGATCCAGAGGAAGCAGAGGAAAACGAAGGTAGGTCAAATGTGAACCCGAGGTTTACAACGGCACGGTGGCACAGTGGTTAGCACTGCTGCCTCACAGCGCCAGGGACCTGGGTTCAATTCCCGGCTTTGGTCACTGTCTGTGTAGAGTTTGCACATTCCCCCCGTGTCTGTGTAGGTTTCCTCTGGGTCCTCTGGTTTCCTCCCACAGTCCAAAGATGTGCGAGTTAGATGTATTGTCCATGCTAAATTGCACCTCAGTGTCAGGGGGGCTAGCTAGGGTAAATGCATGGGGATAGGGCCTGGTGGGATTGTGGTCAGAGCAGACTTGATAGAACATAGAACAGTACAGCACAGAACAGGCCCTTCGGCCCATGATGTTGTGCCGAGCTTTATCTGAAACCAAGATCAAGCTATCCCACTCCCTATCATCCTGGTGTGCTCCATGTGCCTATCCAATAACTGTTTAAATGTTCCTAAAGTGTCTGACTCCACTATCACTGCAGGCAGTCCATTCCACACCACAACGACTCTCTGCGTAAAGAACCTACCTCGGACATCCTTCCTATATCTCCCACCATGAACCCTATAGTTATGCCCCCTTGTATTAGCTCCATCCACCCGAGGAAATAGTCTTTGAACGTTCACTCTATCTATCCCCTTCATCGTTTTATAAACCTCTATTAAGTCTCCCCTCAACCTCCTCCACTCCAGAGAGAACAACCCTAGCTCCCTCAACCTTTCCTCATAAGACCTACCCCCCAAACCAGGCAGCATCCTGGTAAATCTCCTTTGCACTCTTTCCAGCGCTTCCACATCCTTCTTATAGTGAGGTGACCAGAACTGCACACAATATTCCAAATGTGGTCTCACCAAGGTCCTGTACAGTTGCAGCATAACCCCACGGCTCTTAAACTCCAACCCCCTGTTAATAAACGCTAACACACTATAGGCCTTCTTCACAGCTCTATCCACTTGAGAGGCAACCTTCAGAGATCTGTGGATATGGACCCCAAGATCTCTCTGTTCCTCCACAGTCTTCAGAGCCCTACCTTTGACCTGATGGGCCAAATGGCCTCCTTCTGCACTGTAGGATTCTACGATTCTAACATGCTGTACACCTGTCGATAATAAGAACATTCGAGGCTGATGAGACGGGTTTTTGATAGGAGAGAGAAACAGGCAGGGAAGTGGAGTTAAGGCCACAATCAAATCAGCCGTGATCTCATTGAATGGTGGAGCATTCCTGTTCCTATTTATTATGTTTAAGTACAACACACTGCGCACGTTTTGATCATTCTAATCCTGACCTGAAACCATAGCCTCGCCAGTGCTTCACCCAGATGTTATATAGGGTGGCACAGTGGTTAGCACTACTGCCTCACAGCGCCAGGGATCCGTGTTTGACTCTCGGCTTGGGTGACTGTGCGGAGTCTGCACATTCTCCCCGTGTCTGTGTGGGTTTCCTCCAGGTGCTCCAGTTTCCTCTGGAAAGATGTGCTGGTTAGGTGCATTGGTCCTCTGGTTCTTGATCTTTCCACCAATGGGAACAGTTTCTCCCTCTTGACTCTGTCCAGATCCCTCGTGATTTTGAACTTTTCCAAGGAAAACAGTTCCAACTTCTCCAATCTATCCACATAACTGAAGTCCCTCATCCCTGGAACCACCTGGACCTTTTCTGAAGCCGTCATATCTTTCCTAAATTGCAATCTCCAGAATTGGACGCAATACTCCAGTTGATGCTGGACCAGTGTTTTGTAAAAATTCATTTTCACTCCCTTGCTGTTGTACTCTGTGCTGTTATTTATAAAGACCAAGATCCCATGTGCCTTTTTATCCACTTTCTCAACTTGTCCTGCCACCTTCAGTGATTTATGCACATATACACCCAGGTCTCTCTGCTCCAGCACCCACTTTAGAATTGTTTGTTTTATTTTATATTGTGTCCTATGCATTCTTCCTACCAAAATGAATCAGAAAGAGGCTATTCGGCCCATCGAGTCTGCACCGACCACAATCCCACCCAGGCCCTACCCCCTCATCGCTACATATTTACCCACTACTCCCTCTAACCTACGCATCTCAGGACACTAAGGGCAATTTTTAGCATGGCCAATCAACCTAACCCGCACATCTTTGGACTGTGGGAGGAAACCGGAGCACCCGGAGGAAACCCACGCAGATACGAGGAGAATGTGCAAACTCCACACAGACAGTGACCCAAGCCGGGAATCGAACCCAGGTCCCTGGAGCTGTGAAGCAGCAGTGCTAACCACTGTGCCACCGTGCCATCCTCCATGTGATGCTGTGGGATCTTTTACATCCAGCTGACCAAGTCGTCAGGACCTTGGCTTAAACCCCACCGCCCCCCATCCCTAAACTGCCGCCTTCTTCAACCGCTTAATGTGCATCAGAATGTCTTTGTGTTTCAGCCCCTGTTAAACTCTCTGTTCCGGTGCCGCTTGTATTTGATGTCCTGTTTTTTTTTGTTTTGTTTTGGCCAGGCTGAACCTGAAGCTGGGAGAAGGCGTGGAACTTTCAGTCGGAGTTTACAATCTCATGCGGAGTGCCAGGAAACCCAGTGCCGCCCGCCTGTACCGAGAAAGCAACGAGCCCGTCAAAACCAAAACCCGCTGGTTTAACGGGGAGACGGGCAGTCTGCTCCTGCCCAGCGACACCAAGAAGGCCCAGGTAAAGGACGGTGAACCTATACCGTGCTGAATTAAAACGTCAACTCCTGCCTGACCAAAGGCAAAACACTGCGGATGCTGGTAATCTGAAATACAAACAGAAAATGCTCTTTCTTAATTCATGAACGAGATGTGAGTTATTGTGCATCCCTAATTGCCCTCGAGAAGGCGATGATGAGGCTTTGTCTAAAACTGCTGCACTCTGCGGTGTGAAGGCACATCCACAATGCAGTTTCATCGTGACTTTTGACACAACTGAGTGGCTTTCTAAGTCAATCAGAGGGTAGTTGAGAGTCAGCCATGCAGTTCTGGATCCTCAGACAGGCCAGACCGGGTAAGGACGGCAGATTTCCTTCTCTAAAGAGCATTAATGAACCAGATGGGTTTTTAACAACAATCGGGTAATTTCATGATCACAGACTAATTTCCCCTTTATTATACAGCTCTGGCGAAGGGTCATCCAGACTCGAAACGTGGGCTCTTTTCTCTTCTTACTGTGCTTACCCCAGTCCAATGCCGGCATCTCCACATCATGACTACCATCAACGCCGCAAACTGCCGGTTCCAAGTGGAGAGGATCTCCAAGAAGATCGCGCATATCGACACAGACATCAAGTTTCTACAAACATGCAAGAAAGCAGACAAGATACCGAAAGGACTACGGATCACGAACCCACTCAGGTCAACCTATAACACGGACTACGCTGAGAGACTGTGCCGTCGCACCTCTCTCACCCTCCTCAAACACCTCATACACCAACTTTACAGCAAACGCCGCAGCCTGGAAACCAAGATCGAATCCATAGTCTCAACTTGCGCTCAGGATGCAGACCAGCTGCGAAACTCTGCCAAGCAGACGAGACAAAGGAACTACACCATCTACATGCACACCAAGAACAGGAAACTTGAGAAACTCGGCATCACCAGCAGCAGCAACCAAGCCCCCCCCGGTACCACAGTAGAAAACAGCACCACTGCAGGGAAGTCCATTGTCAACTTATCGGACGACACACTTCAGCCAGATGAAATCGAAGTTCTCAGCCGAGGGCTCAACTTTTGCCCCACTACCAAAATAGACCCCATCAGTCTCGCAGCGGACACAGAGGAATTCATCAGGCGAATGAGGCTGCGGGAGTTCTTCCACAAACCCCAAGAGGCCAACAGCGAACACAATGAGACAGCTAATGAACCGGAACAGCAGACAGAGAGACCCGCAGTGCAACCGAAGAGGAAAGAGTCGAATTGGACTCCTCCGGAAGGCCGCTGCCGTCGACTTGACATGTATGCCCAAGCCATCAGGAGGTGCGTCAACACCAAATTCATCAGCCGCACTCACAAGACAGCACCGAACATCACCCAAGCACAACGCAACGCCATCCACGCTCTCAAGACCAACCGCAACATTGTCATCAAACCAGCAGACAAAGGGGCCATCGTCATACTGAACAGAACGGATTACTGCAAAGAAGTGTACCGACAACTGAACAACGAGGAACACTACAGACAGTTACCCACAGATCCGTCAAAGAACACACCCGTCAACTCAACACTCTGATCAAAACCTTTGATCTGGACCTTCAGAGCACCCTCCGTGCTCTCATCCCACGTACTCCACAAGTTGGAGATCTCTACTGCCTCCCAAAAATACACAAAGCAAATACACCCGGCCGTCCCATCGTTTCAGGAAACGGAACCCTGTGCGAGAACCTCTCCGGCTATGTCGAGGGCATCTTGAAACCCATTGTACAAAGAACCCCCAGCTTTTGTCGCGACACTACGGACTTCCTACAGAAACTCAACACACATGGAGCAGTTGAACCAGGAGCACTCCTCGTCACAATGGATGTCTCGGCACTCTACACCAGCATCCCCCACGATGATGGCATTGCTGCAACGGCCTCAGTACTCAATGCCGTCAACTGCCAGTTTCCAGATGCAATTTTACAACTCATCCGCTTCATCCTGGACCACAATATCTTCACCTTCAACAACCAGTTCTTCATCCAGACACACGGAACAGCCATGGGGACAAAATTCGCACCTCAATATGCCAACATCTTCATGCACAGGTTCGAACAAGACTTCTTCACCGCACAGGACCTTCAACCGATGCTATACACTAGATACATCGATGACATTTTCTTCCTTTGGAGTCATGGTGAACAATCACTGAAACAACTATATGATGACATCAACAAGTTCCATCCCACCATCAGACTCACCATGGACTACTCTCTGGAATCGGTTGCATTCTTGGACACACGCATCTCCATTAAGGACGGTCACCTCAGCACCTCACTGTACCGCAAGCCCACGGTTAACCTCATGATGCTCCACTTCTCCAGCTTCCACCCTAAACACGTAAAAGAAGCCATCCCCTACGGACAAGCCCTCCGAATACACAGGATCTGCTCGGATGAGGATGATCGCAACAGACACCTCCAGACGCTGAAAGATGCCCTCATAAGAACAGTATATGGCGCTCGACTCATCGATCAACAGTTCCGACGCGCCACAGCGAAAAATCGCACCGACCTCCTCAGAAGACAAACACGGGACAGACAGAGTACCCTTCGTCGTCCAGTACTTCCCCGGAGCGGAGAAGCTACGGCATCTCCTCCGGAGCCTTCAACATGTCATTGATGAAGACGAACATCTCGCCAAGGCCATCCCCACACCCCCACTTCTTGCCTTCAAACAACCACGCAACCTCAAACAGACCATTGTCCGCAGCAAACTACCCAGCCTTCAGGAGAACAGTGACCACGACACCACACAACCCTGCCACAGCAACCTCTGCAAGACGTGCCGGATCATCGACACGGATGCCATCATCTCACGTGAGAACACCATCTTCCAGGTACACGGTACCTACTCTTGCAACTCGGCCAACGTTGTCTACCTGATACGCTGCAAGAAAGGATGTCCCGAGGCATGGTACATTGGGGAAACCATGCAGACGCTACGACAATGGATGAATGAACACCGCTCGACAATCACCAGGCAAGACTGTTCTCTTCCTGTGGGGGAGCACTTCAGCAGTCACGGGCATTCAGTCTTGGATCTTCAGGTAAGCGTTCTCCAAGGCGGCCTTCACGACACACGACAGCGCAGAGTCGCTGAGCAGAAACTGATAGCCAAGTTCCGCACACATGAGGACGGCCTAAACCGGGATGTTGGATTTATGTCACATTATCAGTAACCCCCACAGCTTGCCTCCTGGGCTTGCAGAATTTCACCAGCTGTTCTGTCTGGAGACAATACACATCTCTTTAACCTGTGTTGAATGCTCCCTCCACCCACATTGTCTGTACATTTAAGACCTGGCTGGCTGTAGAGATTCGCATTCTAATCAGTATTCTGTAATTTGATTTCTGTGTCTGTTTGCACTGTTTGAGAACAGATAACCACTCCATCTGACGAAGGAGCTGTGCTCCGAAAGCTAATGGTATTTGCTACCAAATAAACCTGTTGGACTTTAACCTGGTGTTGTGAGACTTCTTACTGTACTTACCCCAGTCCAACGCCGGCATCTCCACATCTTTTCTCTATTCACAGATGCTGCCAAACCTGCTGAGATTTTCCAGCATCTTCTCTTTTTCTCCCCCAGTTGCTGTGGTGTGGTTTGAACTCGTGCCTCTAGATCGATGGCATGGTGGCACAGTAGGTTAGCACTGCTGACTCACAGCGCCAGGGACCCGGGTTCGATTCCTGGTTTGGGTCACTGTCTATCTGGAGTTTCCACGTTCTCCCCGTGTCTGCATGGGTTTCCTCCGGGTGCTCTGGTTTCCTCCCACAGTCCAAAGATGTGCGGGTTAGGTGGATTGGCCATGCTAAATTGCCCCTTTAGTATCAGGGGGACTAGCTAGAGTAAATGCATAGGGTTATGGGGATAGGGCCTGGGTGGGATTGTGGTCGGTGCAGACTTGATGGGCTGAACGGCCTCCTTCTGCACTGTAGGGATTCTCTGATTCTATCATTAGTCAAAACCTCTGAATTACTCATCCAGGAATATAACTCCCCTGTTATTGTATCCCTTGTGCGTACTGTACAGAGAGAAACAAGAGTTAATGTTTTAGGTCGATGACTTTTCTTTACAACTAGCCCACGTTAGACATGCCACAGGGTTCAAACAGGTACAGAAGGAAGGTATGCATGGAGGGCTGGAAAGAGTGAAAGGGGAGGCAGCAGAGATTAAATAACAGAAGAGATAATGGTGCAAGGCAAAGATAGAATGGTAATGAGATGAGTAAATAAAGAGAAAAAGAACTTGTATTAATTAAAATAGCGCCTTCCACAACTTCAAGATGGCCCAAAGCACTTCACAGCCAATGAAGTACTTCTGAACTTTCCTGCAGACAAAAGGAATATGCCCAAGCCTTGCACCTGTTTTGAATTATCTGGCAGCTTGAGGAGCCGAGAGCTCCCCATTGCTTTCTCCATGGCAAGACCTCGGCCAATCAGAGTCGACTTGTCAACCAATCAACACCCTTTTCTCCTGTGGTATAAATTGTCACAATTGTTTGAAATTTGACCTTCTGGGGTTTGTCCTGATGAGTGCAAGACAAAAAACTTCGACAACCTGTCTCCTTGTTCAGCATTGGTTTCGAAGTTTAGCCACTGCTGTAATGTAGGAATCTTTCTACTTACATTTGACTCTCTGCATCCCTTTCACAAACTGATTCCCTCCCTGTAACTTGCTTTTTTATTTTAAAATAAGGATCAGTACGAGGTATCATTTTTATTTTCTGCTCTGTCTTTAACTGGTTACCTGTTTAAAGTTAAAAGTTTATTTATTAGTGTCACAAGTAAGGCTGACATTAACACTGCAGTGAAGTTACTGTGAAAATCCCCTAGTCGCCACACTCCGGCGCCTGTTCGGGTAACACTGAGGGAGAATTTAGCACAGCCAATGCACCCTAACCAGCACGTCATTCGGACTGTGGGAGGAAACCGGAGCACCCGGAGGAAACCCACACAGACACGGGGGAGAACGTGCTGACTCCACACAGACAGTGACCCAAGCTGGGAATCAAACTCGCGTCCCTGGCGCTGTGAAGCAGCAGTGCTAAACACTGTGTCACCCTACCGCCCCGTTTCTGGGATACGCATCACCCTTCTTCCAATGTCCTGAATATTTTGTACCATCATAATCCAGACAGCCAGTGGGAAGAGTCTTCCATCCCTTTGCTCTTTTTATACCGAGATTAACTTTCCATTTTTCAGTCACACCTTCACTGGATTAGCTCTTTGAAGAAGAGGCATACGGACCCGAAATGTTAACTCTGCTTCTCTCTCCGTGCACCTGCTGAGCTTTTCCAGCATTCTCTGTTTTTATTTCAGATTTCCAGCGTCCATAGAATTTTGCTTTCACTTCATTGAGTTTATCTGCTTGATGTGGTTACATGACCATCTATATTGATGGATTATTCCACAAAATATGTCCAGCCTAATGAACAGAGCGTGCTTGAGCCTCTGTGTTCTTTAACAAAATAACACAGAGGCTGTGTTACTCATGACGGTGATCACTCATATCACACAGTGTGACCTAATCCAGAAGAGGATCGTTAGGGCGGCACGGCGGTTAGCACTGGTGCCTCAGCTCCAGGGACCCGGGTTCGATTCCCGGCTTGGGTCACTGTCTGTGTGGAGTCTGCACGTTCTCCCTGTGTCTGCGTGGGTTTCCTCCGGGTGCTCCGGTTTCCTCCCACACTCCAAAGATGTGCGGGTTAGGTTGATTGGCCATGATAAATTGCTCCTTAGTGTCAGGGGCACTATCAGGATAGATACATGGGACTACAGGGATAGGGGCTGGGTGGGATTGTGGTCGGTACAAACTCAATGGGATGAATGGCCTCCTTCTGCACTGCAGGGATTCTATGATTGCCCATCCCCAGTTGCCCTTGAGAAGGTGATGGTGAGCTTCCTTCTTGAAACGCGACAGTGCATGTGGTGTAGGTACACCCACTGTGCTGTTAGGGAGGGAGTTCAGGGATTTTGACCAAGCGACAGTGAAGGAACAGCCAATATATTTCCAAGTCAGGATAGTGAGTGGCTTGGAGGGGAACTTGTAGGTGATGGTGTTCCCAGGTATCTGCTGCCCTGGCCCTTCTCGATGGAAGTAGTTGTGCATTTGGAAGGAGCTATTGAAGGAACCTTGGTCAGTTCCTGCAGTGCATCTTATCGATGGTACACACGGCTGCCAATGTGTCCGTGGTGGAGGAAGTGAATGCTTGTAGAAGGAGTGCCAGTCAAGCGGGCTGTTTTGTCCTGGATGGTGTCAAGCTTCATGAGTGTTGCTGGAGCTGCAAGTGGAGAGTACTCCATCACTCCTGACTTGTGCCTTGTAGATGGTGGACAGGCTTTGGGAGGGTCAGTGGGCGAGTACCTCGGAAGATGTTGCTCTTTCATATAATTTAAACCTGTTCTTGTTCTTTTTGGTTCCCAGGTTTATGGACAGAGGCAGATTGTTCTGGAGAAAGAGGAAACCGAGGAATTGAAGAGATTTGATGGCCCAGGCTTGGTTCTCATTGGTTTCAAGCCATTGTCACTCTTAAAGAAGCACCACCACATCAGATCCCCACAGTTCATTTACCCAGATGAGACGCTGATAACAGGTAACCCTCAGCCGCTGTTACTGCTGCCCTTTGGCCAAGTGGGCATGGCTCTACCCAGGGTATTTATAGAGCACAGGGTCCAAACTTCATCCCCCTTCTCCTCAGTTAGCTGATGGTTCACAAGACAGATTCATGCAGATAATGATGGGAAACCCTGCAGTGGCAGCTAGAAGTGTTAAAACGTTAGGAGCTAATGTTCCAGCATGAAGGAATCCTACTGGAGAGAGAGAGAGTGACATTTTATATATTTACAATGTAATATAGAGCAGATGCAAATATGTTATCAGATAGAATACCCCTCCTCTCGAATCCCTCTACCCTAGAATACCCTGTATAGAATACCACTATCCTAAAATACCCTGTATAGAATACCCCTCCTCCAGAATCCCTCTACCCTCGAATACCCTGTATAGAATAACACTATCCTAAAATACCCTGTTTAGAATACCCCTACTCTAGAATCTCTCTATCCTAGAATACCCTGTCTAGAATCCCTCTATCCTAAAGTACCCTGAATAGAATACCTCTATCCTAGAATACCCTGTATAGAATCCCTCTATCCCAGAATACCCTGTATAGAATCCCTCTATCCCAGAATACCCTGTATAGAATACCACTATCCTAAAATACCCTGTATAGAATACCCCTACTCTAGAATCCCTCTACCCTAGAATGCCCTGTCTAGAATCCCTCTATCCTAGAATACCCTGTCGAGAATACCTCTATCCTAAAATACCCTGAATAGAATACCTCTATCCTAGAATACCCTGTCGAGAATACCTCTATCCTAAAATACCCCGTATAGAATACCTCTATCCTAGGATACGCCGTATAGAATATCTCTACCCTAAAATACCCTGTCTAGAATATCTCTATCCTAGAATACCCCATATAGAATACCTCTACCCTAGAATACCTCGTATAGAATACCTCTACCCTAGAATACCCCATATAGAATACCTCTACCCTAGAATACCCCGTATAGAATACCGCTACCCGCGAATACCCTGTATAGAATACCCCTGCCCTAGAATACCCTCAATAGAATACCTCTACCCTAGAATACCCTGTATAGAATACCACTACCCCAAAATACTCTGTATAAAATATAACTACGCTAGAAAACCCTGCATAGAATACCACTAGCCTAGAATACCCTGAAGAGTATCCCCTATCCTTGGGAGCTGTATCACTGATTGTTTGATGCTACCTGAGCATTATTATATCTTAAGAGATGAGAAGATGAATTTGAGCTCATTGTAACTGGTCCACTTCCTCTCATTACAGCATGCGGTTACATACTGAATGGCGTTAATGTGTTCTCTCCACTGCTCTGGATCATAGATCACGCCAACGATTTCTCACACTTTGAATCGAGGAGTCAGATGCTGAATCCTATTACCCTGGTTAGAAACATAGAAAATAGGAGCAGGAGGAGGCCATTCAGCCCTTCGAGTCTGCTCCATCATTCGTTATGATCATGGCTGATCATCCTTTTCGATATTCTGTTCCCATCTTCCCCCCCATATCTTTTTATCCTCTTTGCCCCAACCAAGTGCTATATCTAACTGCATCTTGAAAACATTCAATATTTTGGCCTCAATTACTTTCTGTGGTAGCGAATTCCACATATTCACCACCCTCTGGGTGAAGACATTTTTCCTCATCTCTGTCCTAAATGATTTAGCCTGTATTCTTAAATTGTGATCCATGGTTCTGTCCGCCGCCCCAAAAAATCCCTGAGTTGCCACACTCTGGCGCCTGTTTAGGTACACCGAGGGAGAATTTAGCATGGCCAATGCACGTCTTTCGGATTATGGGAGGAAACCGGAGCACCCGGAGGAAACCCACGCAGACACGGGTTTCTATGAGATTCCCCCCCCACCCTCATTCTTCTGAACTCTGGTGAATATAATCCTAACCGACTCAATCTCACCTTGGGAGTCAGTCCCACCATCCAAGGAATCAGCCTGGTAAACCTCCGCTCTACAGCAAGAACGTCCTTCCTCAGATAAGGAGACAAAAGCTGCACGCAATATTCCAGGTGTGGTCCCACCAAGGCCCCATATATATGCAACCAGACACCCCTGCCCCGTACTCAAATCCTCTCGCTATGAAGGCCAACATTCCATTTGCCTTTTTCACCGCCTGCTGCACCTGAATGCTTAACTTCAGCGACTGGTGCATGAGGACACCCAGGTCTCATTTCACATTCCTTTCTCCTAATTTATGGCCTTTCAGATAGTAATCTGCCTTCCGTTTTTGCTACCAAAGTGAATAATCTCACATTTCTCCAAATTATACTGCATCTGCTGTTCATTTGCCCACTCACTCAACTTGTCCACATCACACTGAAGCATCTCTCCATCTTCCTCACAGCTCACCCAGCTTTGTGTCATCTGCAGATTTGGAGATATTACATTTAGTTCTCTCATTTAAATCATTAATTTATATGTAGTGAATAGCTGGGGCCCCAGCACTGATCCCTGCGGTACCCCACTAATCACTGCCTGCCATTTGGAAAAAGACCTGTTTATTTCCTACTCTTTGTTTCCTGCCTGCCAACCAGTTTTCTATCCATCTCAATACACTACCCAATCCCATGCACTTTAATTTTACACACTGATCTCTTATGTGGGACCTTATCTGAAAGTCCAAATAAACCACATCCACTGGCTGCCCCTCATCAACTCTACTAGTTACATCCTTGAAGAATTCCAGTAGATTTGTCAAGCATGATTCCCCTCGTGTAAATCCATCTGACTCTGTCCTGTCCAGCCGCTGTTTACCAAGTGCTCTGCTATTAAATCCTCCCCCACTACCGACGTCAGGCTGACTGGTCTATAATTCCCTGTTCTCTCTCTGCCTCCCTTTTTAAATAGTGGGGTTACATTAGCTACCCTCCAATCCATAGGAACTGTTCCAAAGGCTATAGAACCTTGGAAGATGAATACCAATATACCCACTTTTTCTCAGACCATTTCCTTAAGTACTCCGGGGTGTAGATTATCGGGCCCTGGGGATTTATCAGCCTTCAAACTCAATTTCCCCAACACCATTTCTCTACTAATATTAATTTCCTTCAGTTCCTCCCTCTCCCTAGACCCTGTGTTCCCCAACTTTTCTGGTACGTTATTTGTGTCCTCCTTTGTGAAGACAGAACCAGAGTATGTATTTAGTTGGTCAGCCATTTCTTTGTTCCCCATTATAAATTCCCCTGTTTCTGACTGTAAAGGACCTAGTTTGTCGTTAACAATCTTTTTCACCTCACACACCTAATAGAAACTTTTACAGTCAATGTTTATGTTCCCCGCAAGCTTACTCTCGTACTCTATTTTCCCCTTATTAATTAGTCCCTTTGCTGAATTATAAACTGTCCCAATCCTCAGGTCTACAGTTTTTCTGGATCATTTGTATGCCTCTCCCTTGGACCTTTAACTATCTCTAATTTCCCTTGTAAGCCTTGGTTTGGCCACCTTTCCAGTTTTATTTTTGTGCCAGACTGGATTAAATAATCATTCCTTGAATGTTTGCCGTTGCCGATCCACCATCGTCCCCTTAAATAACATTTCCCAATCTGTCAAAGCCAACTTGTGCCTCATATTCATCGTAGTTTCCTTTATTAAGATTCAGGACCCTAGTCTCAAAATCAACTACCTGACTGTCCACCTCGATGAAGAATTCTATCGTGTTATAGGGGATGAAGTAACAATTTGACTTTATCGTTGCCACTTGCTAAGCAGCTCAGAGAGGTCAGCCCCCCTGGTCCTTTCCAGCAGCCTTTGGGCCAGCCCTGGTGCCAGGTGCTTATTGTTCTGAGCTGTGTTTATGTTTCACATTCCCAACAGGAAGCACCACTTCATTCAGCGCACTGCTCACCAAGTGCCTGGAGAAGGACGTGTATGCTGTTTGCCGCTACACTCCCCGGAGGAACACCCCACCCCGATTTGTGGCATTGGTCCCACAGGAGGAGGCGCTGGATGATCAGAAAGTGCAGACCATCCCTCCAGGTCAGTGACACTGTCTCTCTCGGATCGCTCACTGACTGGGTGAGTACACTTGATTTGTCTCTCCTTTCTGACTGAGTTATGGTCACACCAGTACCACTGAATCTCCGGCACCTTTTCTGCCTGACCACATATGATAATTATTCACACACTATTTGTCTATGGAGGGCATCGTAGCTGTTGCCTATCCTACCCCCACTCACCTTCCCCACACACACACCACATACCACGTGTATACACACACCACATGTGCACACACACACCACACATACACACATAGCACACATTTACACACATCTCACGTACACACACGCACCACACGTACGCACGCACCACATGTACGCACGCACCACACGTACGCATGCACACCACACGTATGTGCACACCACACGTATGTGCGCACCGCACGTACACGCATGCACCGCACGTATGCGCGCACCGCACGTACACACACATATATACACACAGTGGAGCCTGGCTGATTGTGTGCAGCTCCAATGCAGAGAGGAACTGAAACCAGATATTTGATTTGATTTATGATTGTCATGTTTATTAGTATACAGTAAAAAGTATTGTTTCTTGCGCGCTATGCAGACAAAACATACCGTTCATAGAGAAGGAAAGGAGAGAGTGCAGAACGTAGTGTTACAGTCACAGCTCGGGGTGTAGGGAAAGATCAACGTAAGAGAAAGATAGCACCACAGCCTGGGCTTGGACTCAGATGAACTAACTTCAGATTTCTATAGTTCAGAGTTATAGCGGATACATGTTACAGTGGGTGGATGAAAATTGAAGATTACATAATAACTGCTGAGAGGAAATTGATCCAATCTATAAAGGGGAAAAGATTGCAGGGCTGGGGGAAAGAGAAGGCTCTTGAGACGCATTGGATAAGCTCTTTCAAAGAGCCAGTATAGCCATGATGGGCTGAATGGCTTCTATGCAGTGTCATTCAATGAATCATTTACCATCGCTGTAGCCCTGCATTACATTGGCAGTACAGTGATTTTAGACGTGGGTCTTCACTTGTGGTTTCCTCCCTGGGAACAGTAACCTGACGATAGGCAGAGTTTTTTAAGCGATGTTGATTGAGGGATGAATACTGGCCGAGACACCAGGGAAAACTCCCCTGCTGCTCTTCAAAACAGGGTCGTTAACATCCACCTCCGAGGGATGTGGGGACCGCAGTTTTCTGTCACGTCTGAAAAGCATTGAAGTACGCGAAGAATCCAAACACCCCACAGAGCTGCAATCACCACTCACGCACGCACCCAGGGACCTGGGTCAATTCCCAGCTTGGGTCACTGTCTGTGCGGAGTCTGCACGTTCTCCCCGTGTCTGCGTGGGTTTCCTCCGGGTGCCCCGGTTTCCTCCCACAGTCTGAAAGACGTGCTGGTTAGGGTGCGTTGGCCGTGCTAAATTCTCCCTCTGTGTACCCGAACAGGAGTGTGGTGACTCGGGGATTTTCACAGTAACTTCATTGCAGTGTTAATGTAAACCTACTTGTGACACTAATAAAATAAACTTTGAAACTTTAAACTTTAAAACTTTACTAGTCGTAGCTTTGACCTGATTTCTGCAAAAACGCGAATGTTCATCCCAGGTCATCCCATCAAACGCAACTCCTGAGTCGGGCAGAGTGGGCGTGTGAAATGCTCACCGATTCCTGGTACAAACAAAACCTTTCCGTCGTTTTCCCATCAGGATTCCACCTGATTTATTTGCCTTACGCCGACGATGTCAGGAAGATCGGCTTTACGGAGAAGCGAGTGGCCAGCGAGGATCAGATCAAGAAGATGAAATCAGTGGTGCAGAAGCTCCGGTTTAAATACAGGTCAGTCAGAGGTTCCAGCGATACTTTCTGCGCCATTAGAGGATCACTGTCTGTGCGGAGAGTCTGCACGTTCTCCCCGTGTCTGCATGGGTTTCCTCCGGGTTCCTCCCACAGTCTGAAAGGTGTGCGGGATTGGCCGTGCTAAATTGCCCCTCAGTGACCCAGATGTGTAGATTAGAGGGACTAGCGGGGTAAATACATTGGGTTACGGGGATAGGACCTGGGGTGGGATTGTTGTCGGTGCAGACTCGATGGGCTGAATGGCCTCCTCCTGCACTGTAGGATTTCTATGATTTCCCCAGTGCAGATGAACAGGAAATTTCTGCAAATTCTCCTTAAAATAAAATGGTGACCATTTCTATCCCTCTGGATTAGGCCTGAGAGCTTTGAGAATCCGGTTATTCAGCGGCATTTCCGTAATCTGGAGGCACTGGCCCTCGATTTGAAGGAACCGGAAGAAGTTGAAGATTTGACACGTGAGTATCCTGCTGTACAGCTCGTACCCACTGCCCAGCAGCAAAAGGAATTAATTTGATTTGATTTGATTTATTATTGTCACATGTATTAACATACAGTGAAAAGTATTGTTTCTTGCACACTATACAGACAAAGCATACCATTCATAGAGAAGGAAAGGAGAGAGTGCAGAATGTAGTGTTACAGTCATAGCTAGGGTGTCGAGAAAGATCAACTTAATGCGAGGTTGGTCCGTTCAAAAGTCTGACAGCAGCAGGGAAGAAGCTGTTCTTGAGTCGGTTGGTACGTGACCTCAGACTTTTTCCCGACAGAAGAAGGTGGAAGAGAGAATGTCCGAGGTGCGTGGGGTCCTTGATGATGATAAGGAATGATAGTGATTATGATAAGATAGTGATTGTAAAGACGAAAAAAGCCCAGCTTTCACACGTAGTCTGTAACAGAGCAGTATATCGGGAATATTTCCCATTGGATTCAGGGCCCCGGGGCGGGTATGAATATTGGGTAATTGTTGAATCCAGTTGTAATGCTCCCTGGGGGGCAGAGAGGGGTTGCTGGGGGCATGAAGAGGGGAGAAATATGGCAAAGTGGGGGGGGGGTTAGGGTGGGGGAGCTGGGGGATGCGGAGAGGAGAGTCAGTGTATCAGCAAATGCATACTGTGGCAATTACAGTAATTGCCTTATTAAAGACAGGCGATGGTTATTGACTCAACCTCTGAAAGAGTATAAATGGACACAGCAGGAACAGATACTGTGGGGGAATCAGAGGAGCTTGTATCTGTACTGAGCTGTATGTAGAATAAACTTGCTGAAGGAAAAAGACCAGCTGCTGTATTATTCCTCCACTGTTAATAAGAGGGAGCTCGGGGGGGTGGGGTGGGGGGGGGTGCAGAGCTCAGGGGAGGGGGGGGCAGAGCTGGGGGGAGGAGCAGATAGGGGGGAGAGAGGGGGAGCTGGGGGGAGAGGGGGAGCTGGCAGGGAAAGGGAGAGCTGGCGGGGAGGGGGAGCTGGGGGTGTTGAGCTCCAGCTGACGAAGGGGCAGCGCTCCGAAAGCGAGTGGCATTTGCTACCAAATCAACTTGTTGGACTTTAACCTGGTGTTGTTAAACTTCTTACCGTGTTGGAGAAGGGCAGCTGAGGGGAGTGGGGGCGAGAGAGAGGGGGTGCTGGGGAAGAGAGAGAGGGGGTGCTGGGGGAAGAGAGAGGGGATGCTGGGGAAGAGAGAGGGGGTGCTGGGGAAGAGAGAGGGGGTGCTGGGGAAGAGAGAGGGGGTGCTGGGGAAGAGAGAGAGAGTGGGTGCTGGGGGAAGAGAGAGGGGGTGCTGGGGAAGAGAGGGGGGGTGCTGGGGAAGAGAGAGGGGGTGCTGGGGAAGAGAGAGGGGGTGCTGGGGAAGAGAGAGGGGGTGCTGGGGAAGAGAGAGGGGGTGCTGGGGAAGAGAGAGGGGGTGCTGGGGAAGGAGAGAGAGGGAGCTGGGGGGGAGAGGGGGAGCTGCGAGGGGGGGGGAGGGAGAGGGGGAGCTGGGGGGGAGGGGGGAGAGGGGGTGCTTGGGAGGGGAGAGGGGGAGCTGGGGGGGGTGAAGAGAGGGAGCTGGGGGGGAGAAGCGGGGGAGCTGGGGGGGGAGAGAGGGGGAGCTGGGGGGGGGAGAGAGGGGGAGCTGGGGGAGGGGGGTGGGAGGGGGGGACCTAGGGTTGGAGAGGGGGAGCTGGGGGGAGGGGGGGGGTGGAGATGGGGAGTGGGGGTGGGGAGAGGGTGGAAGTATACTGTGAAAGGTCTGACACTGGGAAGTTCCGAAGAACAAAGGGACCTTGGCGTGTTTGTCCATAGATCTCTGAAGGTGGAAAGGCAGGTTAATAGGGTGGTGAAAAAGGCATATGGCACACTCGCCTTTATCAATCGAGGTATAGATCACAAAGCAGAGAGGTCATGATGGAGTTGTATAGAACTTTGGTGAGGCCACAGCTGGAGCACTGTGTGCGGTTCTGGTCGCCACATTATAGGAAGGATGTGAACGAACTGGAGGGGGTGCAGCGGAGATTCACCAGGATGCTGCCTGGGATGGAACATTTAAGTTATGAAGAGAGGTTGGATTGGCTTGCGTTGTTTTCTCTGGAGCGGAGAAGACTGAGGGGCGACTTGATTGAGGTGTTCAAGATTATGAGACAGGATGGATCGGGAGCAGCTGTTCCCCTGAGTTGAAGGGTCAGTTACGAGGGGACACAAGTTAAAAGTGAGGGGTGGGAGGTTTAGGGGGGATTTGAGGAAAAAGGTTTTTACCCAGAGGGTGGTGAGGGTCTGGAATGCGCTGCCTGGAAGGGTGGTGGAGGCGGGATGCCTCACATCCTTTAAAAAGTACCTGGATGAGCACTTGGCACGTCATAACATTCAAGGCTATGGGCCAAGTGCTGGTAAATGGGATTAGGTGGGCAGGTCAGGGCATTTCATGCATCAATGCAGATTTGATGGGCCGAAAGGCCTCTTCTGCACTGGAGGATTCTGTGATTCTGAGCTGGGGGGCAGAGAGGGGGAGCTGGGGGGCAGAGAGGGGGAGCTGGGGGGCAGAGAGGGGGAGCTGGGGGGCAGAGAGGGGGAGCTGGGGGGCAGAGAGGGGGAGCTGGGGGGCAGAGAGGGGGAGCTGGGGGGCAGAGGGGGAGCTGGGGGAGCCAGAGGGGAGACGGGGTGCTGGGGGGGAGGAGGAAAGGTAGAGAGGTGGAGAAGGGGGGTTGGAGAGGGAGAGCCGTGGCGGGGGGCGGGGCTGGAGGGAGCGTGGGGGGAGAAGCTGGGGGGGGGGGGGTGGAGAGGAAGCTGGAGAGGTGCAAATAAATGACTTTGATAGAGGAGCGTAATAGGGGAAATCGTCTTTTCCCCACACAGTGCCAAAGAATGATGTTATGGACAGGAGAATCGGACAGCTGGCAGAGGAGTTCCTGGAGCTGGTTTATCCCCCGGGCTATAACCCAGGTGCAAAGAGCCAACAGAAGAGGAAGCTCAGTGAGTACTGCGGCAAGGGGAGCAAATTAAACGTTGTGTCAGTAAATGCTCCACGTGGGATACAAGTGAGCCACACGGACACGGAAATCTCTGCTCAATTCTCTCAGAACTGAACCAGCTGGTCGCCAAAAGAAACAAAGAATTGCGTTTCTTTAGTGCCTTTCCTCAGGACATTGTAAAACACTACAGTCAGTGAAGTGTAGTGGCCGCTGTAATTTATTACAACCCTGTTAGGAACATTTATAGAGAATTAACTGACCATAATTAACTGACAGAACTACGTCACTAGATTTCAACTTTTTCAAATAAAAACAAACTTTATTGTATTTTAGAGTTAAACAAAGCACTATTAACTCAACACCGCAGTTTATCATTCCTCATGCCTGTGAACTCAGTTCAACTTTGTGCTTCCTGCCCAAGAATTCCCCTATACGTGGCAAGAATATTGAAGGTGCATTCACTTCTGTAGAAACCAGCCCGTGAGGTATGCCACAGCCCTCCAGAATTCACTTTATCGTTCCTTCCTGTTAGTTATTTCCTGAGGAAAGATTTTATGGGGATCCTGCCCATTGATTTTTGGCAAAGCAACCTTCCAACCTTTATTTAACATCACACAACTGTGGAAGTTCAGCTCCTTGTTCTGGTGGCTGGCAGGTACCCAACCTGCTCCTCAGAGTTTCCAAACAATTCTGTTGACTGCTTTCGGCCTCAAGGTTCTGGGGTGGACGACTGTAGATAATCCAGGGAACAAATAGCTGTTTTATTATACAGGACAGATGCAAGAATATCAAATTTCAAAGAGCAGCAATTAAAGATTATCAGTCGGGCTCGTAATGTGGCCCATTTACGCCTGCTAGAAATTACGTGTATTCATATGGAGGGACCTGTCCTCTACAGGCAAAAGGAACATGTCCAGGCACTGCCCTTTTTAATTAAATGGAAGCATGGGGAGGGGGGGGTCAATAGTTCCCTGGCGCACCCACCATGGCAATACCTCAACCAATCAAAATCGATATGCTGACCAATCAGCACCCTTTTTTTCGTGGAGTATAAATTGTTACTCCCTTTGAAATTTGGCATTCTTGTGTCTGTCCTGATGAGTGCAAGATGAAAAGCTTCGACAGCACGCCTCTGTTTTTGCAGCGGTATTCAAATCCAGAGGAAAAATGTGGGTTCAAATGCCCACCATGACTGTCTGAGAATTCTAAGCTAGTGTTTGTTTTTTTAAAACTTGATCAATATAAAGTAGCTCCCGGTAAAAGTGACCCCAAAACCTGTCAGATTGTCAGAAAAATCCAACGACCGAGCTCATGTCTATTATGGAAGGGGGTGGCACGGCGGCACAGTGGTTAGCACTGCTGCCTCACAGCGCCAGGGACCCGGGTTCGATTCCCGACTTGGGTCACAGTCTGTGCAGAGTTTGCACGTTTCTCCCCGTGTCTGTGTGGGTTTCCTCCGGGTGCTCCGGTTTCCTCCCACCATCCCGAAAGACATGCTGGTTAGGGTGCATTGGCCGTGCTAAATTCTCCCTCAGTGTTACCCGAACAGGCGCCAGAGTGTGGTGACTAGGGGATTTTCACAGTAACTTCATTGCAGTGTTAATGTAAGCCCACTTGTGACGAATAAATAAACTTTAAACTTGCTGTCTTTACCAGCCTGTCCTCCTGGTGATTCCAGTCCCAATGAGGCTGACAGCTGAACGTTCTCTGAATTAACTTGGCAAGTCCCACACAAAACTGCCCTATTCATGGCAACTAAAGAAGGGCAATAAATGCCAGCGATGCCCGCTCCTCCAGAATGATTATTGTTTTACTGTCCCTTATAGAACATAGAACAGTACAGCACAGAACAGGCCCTTCGGCCCACGATGTTGTGCCGAGCTTTATCTGAAACCAAGATCAAGCTATCCCACTCCCTATCATCCTGGTGTGCTCCATGTGCCTATCCAATAACCGCTTAAATGTTCCTAAAGTGTCCGACTCTACTATCACTGCAGGCAGTCCATTCCACACCCCAACCACTCTCTGAGTAAAGAACCTACCTCGGACATCCTTCCTATATCTCCCACCATGAACCCTATAGTTATGCCCCCTTGTAATAGCTCCATCCACCCGAGGAAATAGTCTTTGAACGTTCACTCTATCTATCCCCTTCATCATTTTATAAACCTCTATTAAGTCTCCCTTCAGCCTCCTCCGCTCCAGAGAGAACAGCCCGAGCTCCCTCAACCTTTCCTCATAAGACCTACCCTCCAAACCAGGCAGCATCCTGGTAAATCTCCTCTGCACTCTTTCCAGCGCTTCCACATCCTTCTTATAGTGAGGTGACCAGAACTGCACACAATATTCCAAATGTAATTCCAAATTATAAACAATCAACAGGTGTAAAGTAAATTTAAAAGTAAAGTTTATTTATTAGTGTCGCAAGTAAGACTTACATTGACACCGCAATGAAGTTACTGTGAAATTCCCCTAGTTGCCACACTCCGGCGCCTGTTCGGGTAACACTGAGGGAGAACTTAGCACGGCCAATGCACCCTAACCAGCACATCTTTCGGACTGTGGGTGGAAACCGGAGCACCCGGAGGAAACCCACGCAGACACGGGGAGAATGTGCAGACTCCGCACAGACAGTGACCCGAGCCATAATTAACTGAAGTGGAATTGCACGGTGCTGTTTCTTATTAGCCGAATATTCAAGAGTGGGGCCATTGTTTGTCTTCGGTACTTCGGAGATTTGTCACGGTGACTGTCTGAAGAATGAACTGCTGTTCTCTGTGATCAGGCGACGCAGCCGGGGGAGCCGAGAAGAAGCCAAACGTGGAGGTGTCGCTGGGGAAGGAGGAGGTCAGGCAGTACCTGCGGAGCGGGACGCTGGGCAAGCTGACCGTGCCGGTGCTCAAGGAGGTCTGTAAACAGTACGGGCTGAGGGGCAGCAAGAAGCAGGAGCTGATCGACGCCATCACTGGTCACTTCGCTGAGAACTGACCGCGGTGGAATTCAGGCCATGGCCTGGGGGGGAGGGCGGGGGGGGCTGCGGGTCGTGTACGAGCAGCGGAGACTGCCGGGTTTAGCTGGGGAAAAGACCCAACTGGCCTTCCCAACTGAATCAAAACATCACAGGAACCTTCAAACAGTGACCCCACCTCCCCCAACCCCCCCCCCCCCCCCCCCACCGCAGCGAGCAGCCAGTATCCAAATCAGCTCTGATCCAAATATAACAGAACCAGGACTTGCTCTGACTCCATGATTCCGGCCATCTGCGTAATGAGGAGAGCCCAGACTCTCCTTCCGAGGCCTCCAGGATATACAGGCCACCTCGCTGACAAGGAACTCAGAAATCTGCCCCCGGGATATTTTTGTACCTGTTGAATTTGTCACAAGTTTATTTTATACTTTGTGTTTTACAGGCCACCTGTAACCTACTCACCTCCAACAAAACCCAGTCCTGGGAAAGTCACTGCCACGTCTGAATATTATTTTCCTCCCTGTTATTTTTACCGGGGGGTTGGTGAGGAAGCCCCGGACTTGGTTATGGCAGAAAGGTACCTGTTAACAACCAGCTGGCACCGCCCAAGGGTAGTATACTGACCCTTGGCTGCGCTCTTTACACTTGTAGTTCTAGTGAGTGGAGAGAAAAATAGGCAGCACGGAGCTGCAAAGGTTAACCTAAACATGCAAGATCCATGTGCGGGCTGGGTGGATTGGCCATACTAAATAGCGCCTTAGTGTCAGGGGGATTAGCAGGGTAAATATGTGGGGTAACGGGGATAGGGCTTGGGTGGGATTGTAGTCAGTGCAGACTCGATGGGCCGAATGGCCTCTTTCTGCCCTGAAGAGATTCTATGATTTTTTTTTAACAACGGTACAAAGTAACAACGAGGTTTTGGGACCTCGCTTTGATGGGAACAGTTACCGTATCAGATCAGTAATCTCTCGCTGGAAACAGAGGCAGGCCATTCAGCCCCTCGAGCCTGTTCTGGGTGAAGGCAGTTAGGGTTGCTCTGAGGTGAAAAGTTCAAATCAAATACAAACCATCTCTTCTCGCATTTCCCTCGCACGCGAACCAACCTCCAATCCTGATTTTGGCTGTCTGTATTTTTATATAAGTGACAAGATTAAAGAGTTTACTGGGGATGATTTTTTTTGGGTACTTCCTGCCTGTTTTGTTGCCGCTCCTGTGTGTTTTTCTTCTCGAAACTCTCTGGCCGGAATTTTCCCGTTCCGCCCGGCACGGGAATCGGAGCGGGCGAGGGGCGGAACGCGAAAAGGTCCGTTGACCTCGGGTGGGATTTTACGGTTTCAGGACGAGTGAGTCTGTAAAATCCCGCCCTTTCTTATTTACTTCCTCTCTCGGACCTCAGAGTCCTGAGATTCCACATCACCATCTCCAGACCACCACCATTGCTCACTCAGTGTTTAATTGAACCAGACTCTAAACATCTTTTTGTAGCTTCCTCAGAGCTCCATCGTAGTTGCCTTGAGTTCCACAGCATCACTCTCAGAGCCCCATCGCAGCTGCTTCACAGCATCACTGCAACTCCCTCGCAGCACCACTGCAGCTCCCTCGCAGCACCCCTGCAGCTCCCTCACGGCACTGCCTGCAGCTCCCTCTCAGCACCACTGCAGCTCCCTCGCAGCACCACTGCAGCTCCCTCGCAGCACCACTGCAGCTCCCTCACAGCACCACTGCAGCTCCCCCACGGCACTGCCTGTAGCTCCCTCTCAGCATCACTGCAGTTCCCTTGCGGCACCGCCTGCAGCTCCCTCGCAGCACCACTGCAGCTCCCTCGCGGCACTGCCTGCAGCTCCCTCACAGCACCATTGCAGCTCCCACACGGCACCATTGCAGCTCCCACACGGCACCGCCTGCAGCTCCCTCGCGGCACCGCCTGCAGGTCCCTCGCGGCACCGCCTGCAGCTCCCTCGCAGCAACATTGCAGCTCCCACACGGCACCACTGCAGCTCCCTCGCAGCACCGCCTGCAGCTCCCTCGCAGCACCGCCTGCAGCTCCCTCGCAGCACCGCCTGCAGCTCCCTCACGCCACCGCCTGCAGCTCCCTCGCAGCACCATTGCAGCTCCCACACGGCACCACTGCAGCTCCCTCGCAGCACTGCCTGAAGCTCCCTCGCAGCACCGCCTGCAGCTCCCTCACGGCACCGCCTGCAGCTCCCTCACGGCACCGCCTGCAGCTCCCTCGCAGCACCATTGCAGCTCCCTCACGGCACCACCTGCAGCTCCCTCACGGCATCCCTGCCGCTCCCTCGCGGCACCACTGCAGCTCCCTCGCAGCACCACTGCAGCTCCCTCGCAGCACCTCTGCAGCTTCCTCCTTCTAGTTCCATAGTAATGATGTTCACCTCCTAGATTGAGGACAAGACATGCAGCCGCTGGTGATTATACCCGAGCAACGAGTCTGGCTCCCAGGAGGAAATCTTCCATTGATATGTTTCTAAGATAACTGTTTAAAGAAGCGGTTGTGTACGGGTCAGGACTTCATAATATCGAGAAGTTAAAATAATTCACTGTTTTGAAGTAAAATATTTGAGAATCTGTTTCTGTTTTTCTGATACGGCTATTGTTGGGAAATTGGGATTACCCAGCGGCAGCTGGATTCAGTGTCACGACAGTGAGGGGCAAACTCCGCCCAGTGTGATTCTGAAGCTCCATTATCATGAGAATCATAGAATCCCTACAGTGCAGGAGGCCATTCGGCCCATCGAGTCTGCACCGACCACAATCCCACCCAGGCCCTATCCCCATAACCCCACATATTTACCCTGCTAGTCCCCCTGACACTAAGGGGCAATTTAGCACGGCCAATCCACCTACCCCATGCATCTTTGGAGTGTGGGAGGAAACCGGAGCACCCGGAGGAAGCCCACGCAGACACGGGGAGAATGTGCAAACTCCACACAGACAATGACCCAAGCCAGGAATCGAACTCAGGTCCCTGGCGTTGCGAGGCAGCAGTGCCAACCACAGTGCCATCCTGGCATTTATCTGGCATATCTGAGGGAGGGGGTGATTCTCTCCAGGCTCAGCCAGTATTAATTTATCGCACTCTCACTTTGGGACTGGAGTCTGCTGACAGAACCCTGCTCCAGGGTTAGTGCACATTAGGCTGGCACTGCAGGGCGATACCAGGCGGATGCTGCATTGTCAATGGTGCCATTCCCCCAATGGAACATCAATTCTGACCATTGTCTGGTTTCAGGGCAGCATCGAGATCTATGATTCAAACACAGTCACCCAGTGGCACACTGGTTGGCACTGCTGCCCCACAGCGCCAGGGACCCGGGTTCAATTCCCGGCCAGGGTTACTGTGTGGAGTTTGCACATTCTCACCATGTCTGCGTGGATTTCCTCCCACAGTCCAAAGGTCTGCGGGTTAGGTGGATTGGCCATGCTAAATTGTCCCTTAGTTCAGGGGGATTGGCTAGGGTAAATACATGGGGTTACGGGGATAGGGCCTGGATGGGATTGTGGTTGACTCAATGGGCCAAATGGCCTCCTTCTGCATTGTAGGGTTTCTATGATTCATACCCACTGCTGTAAGGAACTTTGAGTGCGACAGCAGGGGACAAATTGTAGAAAAATGGAGATTTATTAAGCATCAAGGATGTTAAATAAGATGGGCAGTAATTGACACAGGTTTATGTGCCCCTGTTTTAGCTTTGGACAACAGCACACACAAAAACCTGGACTGCTTTTCATGGAGTCGTAGAATCCCTACAGTGCTGAGGGAGGCCATTCCGCCCCCGAGCTTGGACCACAGTGTTTAAACTTATACAGACGTGCTCTCTGACAACGCATAATTAATTGTCAGGCGTGATATTCTCAGTGTCCTACCCAACAGTCCGCCCTCTGCCAACTCCAAAATAAAACCGATTGGTCACTGATACATCTGTGCACAAAATAACGACCATATTCATTTTTATTTATTGATGGGATGTGGGTGTCGCTGGCTAGACTAGCGTTTATTGCCCATCCCTAGTTCCCTTGAGAAGGTGGTGGTGAGCTGCCTTCTTGAATCGCTGCAGTCCCTGTAATGTAGGTACACCTAAAGTGCTGTGAGGGAGGGAGTTTCAGGGTTTGACCCAATGACAGTTAAGGAATGGTGATAGAGTGCAAGTTTGGATGGTGTGGTTTGCAGGTGGTGATGTTCCCGGGTATCTGCTGTTATCCGAGCTGATTTTGATTTAATTTATTATTGTCACATTATTAGCATACAGTGAAAAGTATTGTTTTTTGCACGCTATACAGACAAAGCATACTGTTCATAGAGAAGGAAAGGAGAAAGTGCAGAATGTAGTGTTACAGTCATAGCTAGGGTGTAGAGAAAGATCAACTTAATGCAAGGTAGGTCCATTCAAAAGTCTGATGGCAGCAGGGAAGAAGCTGTTCTTGAGTCGGTTGGAACGTGACCTCAGACTTTTGTATCATTTTCCCGAAGGAAAAAGGTGGAAGAGAGAATGTCTGGGGTGTGTGGAGTCCTTAATTATGCTGGCTGCTTTTCCAAGGCAGCGGGAAATGTAGACGGAGTCAATGGATGGGAGGCTGGTTTGCATGATGGACTGGGCTACATTCACAACCCTTTGTAGTTTCTTGCGGTCTTGGACAGAGCAGGAGCCATACCAAGCTGTGATACAACCAGAAAGAATGCTTTCTGTGGTGCATCTGTAAAAGTTGGTGAGAGTCGTAGCTGACATGCCAAATTTCCTTAGTTTTCTGAGAAAGTACAGGCGTTGGTGGGGCTTTCTTAACTATAGTGTCGGCATGGGGGGACCAGGACAGGTTGTTGGTGATCTGGACACCTAAAAACTTGAAGCTCTCAACTCTTTCTACTTCATCCGCATTGATGTAGACAGGGGCATGTTCTCCTTTATGCTTCCTGAAGTCGATGACAATCTCCTTCGATTTGTTGACTGAGGGAGAGATTATTGTTGTCGCACCAGTTCACCAGATTCTCTATCTCATTCCTGTACTTTGTCTCGTCATTGTTTGAGATCCGACCCACTATGGTGGTTTCATCAGCAAATTTCAAAATCGAGTTGGAGGACAATTTGTCCGCACAGTCATAGGTGCATAAGGAGTATAGTAGGGGGCTGAGAACACAGTCTTGTGGGGCACCGGTGTTGAGGATGATCGTGGATGAGGTGTTATTGCCTATCCTTACTGATTGTGGGCTGTAGGAAGTTCAGGATCCAGTCACAGAGGGAGAAGCTGAGGCCCAGACCACGGAATTTGGAGATGAGTTTTGTGGGAATAATGGTGTTGGAGGCTGAGCTGTAGTCGATAAATAGGAGTCTGACACAGGTGTCCTTGTTATCTCGGTGTTTCAGGGTTGAGTGCAGGGCCAGGGAGATGGCGTCTGCTGTGGACCTGTTGCAGCGATAGGCAAACTGTAGTGGATCCAGTCAATGGAGTGTCAGTCAAGCGGCTTGCTTTGAGTCCTGAATGGTGACAGGCTTTGAGGAATCGGGAGCTGAGTTCATCGCCACAGCGACTGACCTGCTTTTGTAGATGCAGAACGTGGCTGCTCCAGTTAGGTTTCAAGTCATTAGTGACCCCCTCATGATAATAATGGAGCATTCAGCAATAGTAATATTTGAATGTCAAGGGAAGCAGCTGAGATTCTCTCTCATTGGGAATGGTCACTGGTGCTGGATGTGCAAGTGTTACTGTTAGATTTGCCTCCATGTCCCTTTTCCAGTCTTGTCCATTACTTGGTGCCCCTCAGTGACACCATCTGAAGACATGATGCCAGGCTCCACAATATGCTGATGACATCCAAGTCTACCTCATCACCCCCTCTCGTGACCCCTCCATGGTGTTATCGGACTGAACAACAAAGAACAGTACAGCAAAGGAACAGGCCCTTCTGCCCTCCAAGCCTTCGCCAATCACTTTTACCGATCTAACCAACCGCTTATATCCCTCTATTCCCCGTTTGTTAATGTGTCTATCAAGATAAGTTCAATAAAAAAAATCTGGAATTAAGAATCTACTGATGACCATGAAACTAGAGTCATAGAGGTTTACAGCATGGAAACAGGCCCTTCGGCCCAACTTGTCCATGCCGGGCCACACTTGGAATACTGTGTGCAATTCTGGTCACCCTATTATAGAAAGGATATTATTAAACTAGAAAGAGTGCAGAAAAGATTGACTAGGATGCTACCGGGACTTGATGGATTGAGTTATAAGGAGAGGCTGGATAGACTGGGACTTTTTTCTCTGGGGCGAAGGAGGCTGAGAGGTGATCTTATTAGAGGTCTATAAAATAATGAGGGGCACAGATCAGCTAGTTAGTCAATATCTTTTCCCAAAGGTAGAGGAGTCTATAACTAGAGGGCATGGGTTTAAGGTGAGAGGGGAGAGATACAAAAGGGTCCAGAGGGGCAATTTTTTCACACAGAGGGTGGAGTGTCTGGAACAAGCTGCCAGAGGTAGTAGTAGAGGCAGGTACAATTTTATCTTTTAAAAAGCATTTGGACAGTTACATAGGTACGATGGGTATAGAGGGATATGGGCCAAATGCAGGCAATTGGGATTAGCTTAGGGGTTTTTTAAAAAAAAGGGCAGCATGGACAAATTGGGCCGAAGGGTCTGTTTCCATGCTGTAAACCTCTATGACTCTAGTCCCAATTGCTTGCATTTGGCCCATATCCCTCTAGACCCATCTTACCCATGTAACTGTCTAAATGCTTTTTAAAAGACAAAATTGTACCCGCCTCCACTACTACCTCTGGCAGCTTGTTCCAGACACTCACCACCCTCTGTGAAAGAATTGCCCCTCTGGACACTTTTGTATCTCTCCCCTCTCACCTTAAACCAGTGGTTCCCAAACTTTTTTCACTGGGCCGCACTTTCGGAATAAAAATTTGCTCGCGCCACACCGGATTTTTTATTGATAAGAAATACATTTTAAAAAAACAACTCCTAGCAGTGCTTGATTCATAACATAGAACACAACTACTTTATAATATGACCATGGGACATCCAGAAAGTATAAAACAATGCTTGTTTAAACCATGTTTAAATGTTTCTTTGATTGTCCTTGAATCTTCCCACCACTCTTGCCATCCTCTCTCGCCGCACCAGTGTGGCGCGCCGCACCCTTTGGGAACCACTGCCTGAAACCTATGCCCTATAGTTTTAGACCCCCCTACCTTTGGGAAAAGATATTGACTATCTAGCTGATCTGTGCCCCTCATTATTTTATAGACCTCGATAAGATCACCCCTAAGTCACCTACGCTCCAGAGAAAAAAGTCCCAGTCTATCCAGCCTCTCCTTATAACTCGTCAATTGTTGGAAAAACCCATCTGGTTCACGAATGTCCCTTTTGGGAAGGAAATCTGTCGCCCTTACCCGGTCTGGCCTACATGTGACTCCAGAGCCGCAGCAATGTGGTTGGCTCTCAACTGCCCTCCAAAGGGCAGCTGGGGAAGGGCAATAAATGCTGGCAGCCAGTGACGCCCGGGTCCCACAAAGTAAAAAAAAAAGCACAACCTTGTGTGATTTATTTTGTTGTGATGTGTTGGTACAAAGGCCCCAAATAAGCCCCAGTGTCAGGGTTGAAAAGGGCTCCCTCCAATCCTTTATTATTGTCACAAGTAGGCTTACATTAATACTGCAATGGAGTTACTGTGAAAATCCCCTAGTCGCCACACTCCGGTGCCTGTTCGGGTACACTGAGGGAGAATTTAGCACAGCCAATGCACCCTAACCAGCATGTCTTTCGGTCTGTGGGAGGAAACCGGAGCACCCAGAGGAAACCCACACAGACACGGGGAGTATGTGCAAATGCCACACAGACAGTGGCCCAAGCCGGGAATCGAACCCGGGTCCCGGGTGCTGTGAGGTAGCAGTGCTAACCACTGTGCCACCATGCCGCCCCCAAAAATAAGCCAAATTTCAAACGTCAATCCCCTCATGGTCTGTATCATCCTGGGGAATTGCCCTGGACTAACGCCATAACCTGGTGTTCTGTCTGTGGGAGGGTGCCTGGAACTGAACTCCATGAGGTGTGGCCAGCGTTCTGTGTGAGCGCTGTCGTAATTCCGTGCCCCGGATGGCGCACTCCAAATCCATGAACTTGACCCTGACAACCGCGGATACACACCTCAGCATGGTTCAGTTACTGCTCCTGCTAAACATTAGGCTGTATGATTGACTGAAGAATTAAATCCTTTTACAGGAGTCAGTGCCTTCAAGCTGAGTCGTGCTATCGAGGCTGTCGGCGGAAACTTACGGTAATCATTTCTCTTCCCAAAACTGCACTTTGATACATTGTGAAATGACCAATTGGGTTCTGCTCCTGGTGCAGTTGCTGAATGTACCACGTGTTGTGTTGTTAAACTATAAACACGAGTGGGGTGGCTCTGGGGAGGGTGGTTAAAACTGATCTCTGTGCTGCCCATTATTCAGCCTTTACGAGGCCTCTTAAACTCCCAAGATGGTGTCAGTGACATGTGTACACTTGCAATGGGAAGAATGCAGGGCACCATATTTGTAAAGGTATTAGTATCTAGGGGCAGTGAGGTGGCACAGTGGTTAGCCCTGCCACCTCACAGTGCCAGGGACCTGGGTCCAATTCCCAGCTTGGGTCTCTATCTGTGTGGACTCTGCATGTTCTCCCCGTGACTGTGTGGGTTTCCTCCGGGTGCTCTGGTTTCCTCCCACAGTCCAAAAGATGTACTGGTTAGGGTGCATTGGCCGTGCTAAATTCTCCCTCAGTGTACCCGAACAGGCGCCGGAGTGTGGCGAAGAGGGGAATTTCACAGTAACTTCATTGCAGTGTTAATGTAAGCCTACTTGTGACACTAATAATTTTTTAAAAATCTATTGACCACTGGCAGCTTTCAGCTTTCACTGGCAGGTTGTGATGTTAATCACTTTCTTAGTGTTGATTTAATGGCAGAGTTGCCATTCTGGACCTCCAGCCGCCCCACCCGCTACCTCCCACAGCTGAAAAACTGCTTCTTGTTCAGTCTCTGGATTATTCCTTCTCTACTGAATGTATTCAAGAGGCGGCTGGATATAGCACTTGGGGTGAATGGGATTAAAGGTTATGGGGGGAAAGCAGGATTAGGCTATTGAGTTGGACAATCAGCCATGATCGTGATGAATGGCGGAGCAGGCTCGAAGGGCCGAATGGCCTCCTCCTGCTCCTATCTTCTATGTTTCTATGTTTCTATTGTTGCTGCAATTCTACAGGCTGAATTCCAACTGAGTCGTGATGACTCGGAAGCCCTTTAAAAATGGCGGGCAGGTCCCGATTCCAGGATTCCTGACCGTTCCTGGGCCTGTTTGATTCCCGGGAGTGCCTTTGCAGTCCTGTCGAAAGCCGGTGTCCGGCACTCCCACCCTGGCCAACTCCATTGCAGGGATAGTCATGTCCTCTGCAATTTTCACAGAGTCAGGCCAGGGTTTAACGAGCTGTGGCTCAAAGTGTCTGAGAGGAGTCACAAATCCCAGTGTGTATGAGGGACCTTTGAAAAAGTGAATTTCCAGGGTCCTCTTCATGCCTCTCCCCCCCACCCCCCATGCCACTGTAAGACTCCTGGCATTAAACGCGACTGGGAGACTGAGCAGAGACCATGCAGAGCAGGCTTCCCACTGAATGTCTCCTTCAGCATTCAGACATTGGGTAGATGCAACATGTATTGCAGTAGCAGCTGAGATGTCCGCAGTCAGATGCGACATCACGGTTGCTGAAGGTAGCTATGTATTTTGTGTTGCCGTCACGCTCTGCACAAAACCATGTGCCACGTTGGTGCCAGACTCCTCCATGCTCTTTAGCAGACATTCCCCTGTTCCAAGCATTTGGATGTTTACACCCACCAGCCTTCTTCTGAAGCCTGGCCCAGTGAAGACCTCACCTGAGTCCTCAGCAGCAGATCTGATGTCCTCCAGCAAACTGGCATCTATGCTACCCTTGCCCCCTGCCATAGTCCCTGAGCAATAATGCCCAGTGTCTCATCATGTGCAGGTCCGTCTCTGTCCAGATTACCCTGATGGGGCAGTACAGCGGTCAGCACTGCTGCCTCACAGCGCCAGGGACCCGGGTTCGATTCCCAGCTTGGGTCACTGTCTGTGCGTAGTCTGCACGTTCTCCCCGTGTCTGCGTGGGTTTCCTCCCACAGTCCGAAAGACGTGCTGGTTAGGTGCATTGGCCATGCTAAATTCTCCCTCAGTGTACCTGAACAGGTGCTGGAGTATGGCGACTCAGGGATTTTCACAGTAACTTCATTGCAGTGTTAATGTAAGCCTACTTGTGACAAATAAGTAATAATAATCTGGTGGCTGCAAGTGTGTAACCGAGTAGTGCAGCACAGGAATAGGCCCTTCGACACACCAATCCTGTGCTGACAGGTCAAAGAGATGACTGAAAAGGGTGTTATAAAGGTGACAGGATCATTAATGTCCTTTGAGTGTTCCTCAGGGTATAAAAGAGAGGGAGGAGACATGAAGAGATTAAGGAATTGGGGCGGCACGGTAGCACAGTGGTTAGCCACTCCTGCCTCACAGCGCCAGGGACCCGGGTTCGATTCCTGGCTTGGGTCACTGTCTGTGTGGAGTCCGCACGTTCTCCCCATGTCTGCGTGGGTTTCCTCCGGGCGCTCCGGTTTCCTCCCACAGTCCAAAGATGTGTGAGTTTGGTTGATTGGCCTTGGTAAATTGACCCTCACGTCAGGGGGATTAGCAGGGTAAATATGTGGGGTTATGGGAATAAGGTGTGGGTGAGATTGTGGTCGGTGCAGACTCAATGGGCCGAGAGGCCTCCATCTGCACTGTAGGGATTCTATGATTCCATGGTGATTCTATGAATTCAGTGAGAAGTCAGCACAATATTATGCAGCTCACATATTCTGATTTAATGAGTATCATTGGCAGGTCACGCACTGTGTCATCTGTGGCTCAGTGGGTAGCACTCTCACCTCTGAGTCAGGAGGATGAGGGTTCAAATCCCACTTGGGGATCTGTGCACAAAGTGCAGGATCACACAGCGGGACACTGCGGAGATGCTGTCAGAGGTGCTGCACAAGCTTTGGTTCAAAATGTTAACCTGAGGCCCCATCTGTCTGCTGGGCTGGATGTGAAATATCCCATGGCATTATTGTGAAGAGCAGTGAGAGAGCTCTCTCCAGTATATCTATACTACAGTCGGCACCGCAAAATCTGGTCATTATCATATTGCTGGGAGCTTGCTGTGCGCAAATTGGGTGTTTTTCACTAAACTACAAATTGACTATTGTTCGGGTCCCGGGTCAGAACCCCAAGGTATATTCTGAAACGAGACGAGACCCCAACAATTTTCTATTTTGATATAAATGTGAGAACAAATAACATTACAGCACAAGAACAGGCCCTTCGGCCCACTAAGCCTGCGCCGATATGCGGTTTCTATTCCCCTGTTTGCCCTCCGGTCATGTGTCTATCAAGATACACCTTGAATGTTGCTAATGTGCCTGCTTCCATCACCTCCACAGGCAGCGAGTTCCAGGCACCCACTACTCTCTGCGTGAAAAACTTCCTCCACACATCTCCCTTAAACTTTCCCCCTCTCACCTTGAACCTGTGCCCCCTTGTAGTCGACCCTTCTACCCTGGGAACAAGCCTCTGACTATCCACCCTATCTGTGCCTCTCATAATTTTGTAGAACTCTATTGGGTCACCCCTCAGCCTCCGTCTTTCCAGAGAAAATAATCCGAGTTGATCCAACCTTTCCTCATACCTAAAACCCTCGAGACCAGGCAACATCCTGGTGAACCTTCTGTGCACCCTCTCCAAAGCATCCACGTCCTTCTGGTAGTGTGGCGACCAGAACTGCACACAATATTCCAAATACGGTCTAACTAGAGTTTTAAGAGCTGTAACATAACTTGCCAACTTTTATACTTGATGCCCTGGCCGATGGCTGTACGCCTTCTTGACCTTAAAGGAAAGGATATTTCTTTTCAGGAGTACAGTTTTGTGAATTGTTGTGGGAAGGTTTGTCGAAAGCAGGAATCACTGCAGCTGGAGTAGGGTAAAGTAAAAGTAAAGTTAGTTTATTAGTCACAAGTAAGGCTTACATTAACACTGCAATGAAGTTACTGTGAAACTCCCCCTAGTTGCCACACTCCTAACCAGCACATCTTTCGGAATGTGCAGGAGTTCAGGAATGGGAATTTGGGAATCTCTCCTCCGTTGGCGATGGTGGTGTGACAGGAATCTTCCTCATGCAGTTAGTGAGTAGGATCTGGAACTCACTGCCCGAGAGTGTGGTGGAGACAGGAGCAGCCGAAGCTTTCGGAAGTGAATTCGATCATAGTCTAAAATGAAACATTTCACAGAGCTACAGGGACATGGGGGTGGGGGTGGGGAGTGGCACTCTGTAAATTGCTCCTTCAGAGAGCCAGGGTGATAGGGTGAATAACCTCACTCTGTGCTGTCACCATTCTATCAGTGACCCTTGCCCTCCAGCTGTGTGTTCACTGAGCAGTGGCCGTCCCTCCTCGGAGTCAGAGGTTTGTGGGTTCAAGTCCCGCTCCAGAAACTCTGTCCTTTCTCTTGTCACACTGTTGGATTTGATGAGAGCCAGGGTTCGAGAGTTCAATGCGCCTGTCTCTCCTGTTACTGGTTCTCAGTTAGAGAGTGTGGGCGAATGCTGTGAATGAGCTGTGCTCCTAGCCTGCTCCTGATTGTCCAATCTGGGCTGCCGTGGGCCAAGCCCAACCCTGGGAGCCAAGTCTCAGGTAGCTATGGAAATGCAGTGTTCTCACTGTGAGATTAATATGAAGCATTCATATTATGAAGCATTCATGAAGCATTTTTCGAAAATGTGATTAAACACATTGACGAAGGGAAAGCGGTAGATGTGGTTTATATGGATTTTAGCAAGGCGTTCGATAAGGTCCCCCATGCAAGGCTTCTAGAAAAAGTGAGAGGGCATGGGATCCAAGGGGCTGCTGCCCTGTGGATCCAGAACTGGCTTGCCCAAAGGTCTTGCACCTCTGCAAGACGTGCCAGATCATCGACACAGATGCCATCATCTCACGTGAGAACACCATCTACCAGGTACACGGTACCTACTCTTGCAACTCGGCCAACGTTGTCCACCTGATACGCTGCAGGAAAGGATGTCCCAAGGCATGGTACATTGGGGAAACCATGCAGACGCTATGGCAACGGATGAATGAACACCGCTCGACAATCACCAGGCAAGACTGTTCTCTTCCTGTGGGGGAGCACTTCAGCGGTCACGGGCATTCAGCCTCTGATCTTTGGGTAAACGTTCTCCAAGGCGGCCTTCACGACACACGACAGCGCAGAGTCGCTGAACAGAAACTGATAGCCAAGTTCCGCACACATGAGGACGGCCTAAACCGGGATGTTGGGTTTATGTCACACTATCAGTAACCCCCACAGCTTGCCTCCTGGACTTGCTGGCTGTCCTGTCTGGAGACAATACACATCTCTTTAACCTGTGCTTAATGCTCCCTCCACTCACATTGTCTGTATCTTTAAGACCTGGTTGATTGTAGAGATTTGCATTCTAATCAGTATTCTGTAACTTGATTTTGCGTCTCTGTGCCCTGTTTGAGAGCAGATTTCCACTCCATCTGACGAAGGAGCAGCGCTCCGAAAGCTAATGGTATTTGCTACCAAATAAACCTGTTGGACTTTAACCTGGTGTTGTTAAAACTCTTACTGTGATTGCCCAAAGTAAGAAGTTTAACAACACCAGGTTAAAGTCCAACAGGTTTATTTGGTAGCAAAAGCCACACAAGCTTTCGAGGCTCTGAGCCCCTTCTTCAGGTGAGTGGGAATTCTGTTCACAAACAGAACTTATAAGACACAGACTCAATTTACATGAATAATGGTTGGAATGCGAATACTTACAACTAATCCAGTCTTTAAGAAACAAAACAATGGGAGTGGAGAGAGCATCAAGACAGGCTAAAAAGATGTGTATTGTCTCCAGACAAGACAGCCAGTGAAACTCATTCCAACCATTATTCATGTAAATTGAGTCTGTGTCTTATAAGTTCTGTTTGTGAACAGAATTCCCACTCACCTGAAGAAGGGGCTCAGAGCCTCGAAAGCTTGTGTGGCTTTTGCTACCAAATAAACCTGTTGGACTTTAACCTGGTGTTGTTAAACTTCTTACTGTGTTTACCCCAGTCCAACGCCGGCATCTCCACATCATTGCCCAAAGTAGGCAGAGAGTGTGTATAGATGGGTCTTTTTCTAAATGGAGGTCGGTCACCAGTGGTGTGCCCCAGGGATCTGCTCTGGGACCCTTGCTGTTTGTCATTTTCATAAATGACCTGGATGAGGAAGTGGAAGGATGGGTTGGTAAGTTTGCCGACGACACGAAGGTTGGTGGGGTTGTGGATAGTCTGGAGGGATGTCAGAAGTTACAGAGAGACATTGATAGGATGCAAGACCGGGCGGAGAAGTGGCAGATGGACTTCAACCCAGATAAATGCGTAGTGGTCCATTTTGGCAGGTCAAATGAGATGAAAGAGTACAATATAAAGGGAAAGACTCTTAGTACTGTAGAGGATCAGAAGGACCTTGGGGTCCGGGTCCATAGGACTCTAAAATCGGTCCTGCAGGTGGAGGAGGTGGTTAAGAAGGCGTATGGTGTGCTGGCCTTTATCAATCGAGGGATTGAGTTTAGGAGTCCGGGGATAATGATGCAGCTATATAAGACCCTCGTCAGACCCCACTTGGAGTACTGTGCTCAGTTCTCGTCGCCTCATTACAGGAAGGATGTGGAAAAGATTGAAAGGGTGCAGAGGAGATTTACAAGGATGTTGCCTGGATTGAGTGGCATGCCTTATGAGGATAGGCTGAGGGAGCTCGGTCTTTTCTCCTTGGAGAGACGTAGGATGAGAGGAGACCTAATAGAGGTATATAAGATGTTGAGAGGCATAGATCAGGTGGACTCTCAGAGGCTTGTTCCCAGGGTGGAAATGGCTGCTACGAGAGGACACAGGTTTAAGGTGCTGGGGGGTAGGTACAGGGGAAATGTTAGGGGAAAGTTTTTCACACAGAGGGTGGTGGGCGAGTGGAATCGGTTGCCGTCAGTGGTGGTGGAGGCAAACTCAATAGGGTCTTTTAAGAGACTCCTGGATGAGTATATGGGACTGAATAGGATGGAGGGTTATAGGTAGGCCTAGAAGGTAGGGATATGTTCGGCACAACTTGTGGGGCCGAAGGGCCTGTTTTGTGCTGTAGTTTTTCTATGTTTCCATGTTTCATTCAGGTAAAGGTTAATGGCTGCACTCTGGACTTTGGCCAGCTAAGTTCAAATCCCAGTCCACAGTTAAAGTTAAAGTTTATTTATCAGTGTCACAAGTCAGGCTTACATTAACACTGCAATGAAGTTACTGTAGAAATCCCTGAGTCACCACACTCCGGCACCTGTTCGGGTACACTGAGGAAGAATTTAGCACGGCCAATGCACCTAACCAGCATGTCCTTCGGACTGTGGGAGGAAACTGGAACACCCGGAGGAAACCCACGCAGACACGGGGAGAATGTGCAAACTCCACACAGACAGTGACCCAAGCCGGGAATCAAACCCAGGTCCCTGGCGCTGTGAGGCAGCAGTGCTAACCACTGTGCCACCGTGTTACCCCGAACACAAAGATGCAGTGCTGAGGGAGTGCTGCGCTGTCACAGATGCCATCTTCTGGATGAGATGTTAGACCAAGCCCCATTCGGCCATACCAAATGGATGGAAAATGCCATGGCTGCTTCCTGAAGGGCAGCATTTACCGCCCCCCCCCCTCCCCCACCCGCCCCCCCAACCAACTCTGTTCATTTATCACACTGAGGTTTGTGAGAATTTGCTCTGCACAGATTGGCCGCTGCGTTTCCTGCAGCAACCGTAGCGACTACACTTCAAAATTACCTCCAAGCGCTTTGGGACGTCCTGATGCTGTGAAAGGTGCTATATAAATGTAACTTCTTCCTTCTTTGGACAGATTCTGTTCCTTTGCATCGAGAATGGTGTGGAGGGCGGCGGGGGCGGGGAGCGGGGGGGTGGGGGGGGGCGGTGGGGGGCATGGGAAACCATTGGCTAATGTGAGGGCTGGAGGCTGAAGGGGGTGGGGTCAGAAAGAGGAGAAAAGATCCCCAGGAGGAATGAGGACAAAGCAGCAGATAGATGTCCCACTTGTCTGAGGTGGTGACCATCCAGGCTGTGAAACCCCAACTGAGGGAAGCACATTTCCGAAACACGACATAGAACGGGGAGAGAGAAACCGGCCAACGGCCAACCGAGTCTTTGGAAGGAACCAGGTGGGAATAAATCGAATCCAGTTCGTTGTGAGAGTCCTCAGGTTGTTAACAGGTATCACCAGCCTCTCACCAGAGGTAAGCCAGGAGAGTCAGAGAAGGATTACAAAGAACAAAGAAAATTACAGCACAGGAACAGACCCTTTGGCCCTCCAAGCCTGCACTGACCATGCTGCCCAACTGAACTAAAAACCCCTACCCTTCCGGGGACCATATCCCTCTATTCCCATCTTAGTCATGTATTTGTCAAGACGCCCCCCAAAAATCACTATCGTATCCGCTTCCACCTACCTATCCCGGCAGCGAGTTCCAGGCACCAACACCCTCAGTGTAAACACTTGCCTCGTACATCTCCTTTAAACCTTGCCCCTCGCACCTTAAACCTATGCTCCCTAGTAATTGACTCTTCCACCCTGGAAAAAGCTTCTGACTATCCACTCTGTCCATGCCTCTCATAATCTTGTAGACTTCTATCAGGTCTCCCCTCAACCTCCATCGTTCCAGTGAGAACAAACCAAGTTTCTCCAACCTCTCCTCATAGCTAATGAAAAATTAATGAAAAATGGCAGATGGATTTTAACCCTGATAAGTGTGAGGTGATTCATTTTGGTAGGACAAATTTGAATGCGGATTACAGGGTCAACGGCAGGGTTCTGAGGAATATGGAGGAACAGAGAGATCTTGGGGTTCATATCCACAGATCTCTGAAGGTTGCCACTCAAGTGGATAGAGCCGTGAAGAAGGCCTATAGTGTGTTTGCGTTTATTAACAGGGGGTTTGAGTTTAAGAGCCGTGGGGTTATGCTGCAACTGTACAGGACCTTGGTGAGACCACATTTGGAATAGTGTGTGCAGTTCTGGTCACCTCACTATAAGAAGGATGTGGAAGAGAGTGCAGAGGAGATTTACCAGGATGCTGCCTGGTTTGGAGGGTAGGTCTTATGAGGAAAGGTTGAGGGAGCTCGGGCGAAGGAGGATGAGAGGCAACTTAATAGAGGTTTATAAGATGATAAGGGGGATAGATAGAGTGGACGTTCAGAGTCTATTTCCTCGGGTGAATGTAGCTGTTACTAGGGGGCATAACTATAAGGTTCATGGTGGGAGATATAGGAGGGATGTCCGAGGTAGGTTCTTTACTCAGAGAGTGGTTGGGGTGTGGAATGGACTGCCTGCTGTGATAGTGGAGTCGGACACTTTCGGAACTTTCAAGTGGTTATTGGATAGGCACATGGAGCAAACCAGAATGATAGGGAGTGGGATAGCTTGATCTTGGTTTCGGACAAAGCTCGGCACAACATCAAGGGCCGAAGGGCCTGTACTGTGCTATGTTCTAATGCCCTCCATACCAGGCAACATCCTGGTAAATCTTTTCTGTACCCTCTCCAAAGCCTCCACATTCTTCTGGTAGTGTGGCGACCAGAGTTGAACACTATATTCCAAGTGCGGCCTAACTAAGGTTCTATAAAGCTGCAACATGACTTGCCAATTTTTAAACTCAATGCCCTGGCCAATGAAGGCAAGCATGCCGTATGCCTTCTTGACTGCCTTCTCCACCTGCGTTGCCACTTTCAGTGACTGTGTACCTGTACACCCAATCCCTCTGCCTATCAATACTCCAAAGGATTCTGCCATTTACTGTGTATTTCCCATCTGTATTAGACCTTCCAAAAAGCATTACCTCACATTAAATGTGAAGATGTGTTAATGCGAGTTTGAAACAATATTGCTGACAGCTCCAGCAAGTGGCAGCAACACAGTCACAAACACGGCAAAGGAAGATATCAGGGTATGGAACTCAGGACCAAGGGGTCAGTGATGCTCGGGACACCGGGGTCGGTGCTCCTCGGGACCCCGGGGTTGGTGGTCCTCGGGCCCTGGGGTCGGTGATGCTCGGGACCCCCGGGGTCAGTGGTCCTCGGGGCCGTGGGGTCAGTGGTCCTCGGTCCCCCGGGGTCAGTGGTCCTCGGGTCCCCGGGGTCAGTGATGCTCGGAACCCCGGGGTCGGTGGTCCGTGGGACCCCAGGGTCAGTGGTGCTCGGGACCCCCAGGTCAGCGGCCCTTGGGACCCCGGGGTCGGCGGTGCCCGAGACCCCGACGTCGGCGGTCCTTGGGACCCCGGGGTCGGTGATGCTCGGGACCCCGGGGTCAGTGGTGTTCGGAACCCTGTGGTCAGTGGTCCTCAGGACCTCGGGTTCAGTGGTCCTCGGGACCCCGGGGTCAGCTGTGTTCAGGACCCCGGGGTCGGTGGTCCTCGGGACCCGGGGTCGGTGGTCCTCGGGACCCCGGGGTCGGTGATGCTCGGGACCCGGGGTCGGTGGTGTTTGGGACCCCGGGGTTGGTGGTCCTCAGGACCCCTGGGTCGGTGATGCTCAGGACCCCAGGGTCAGTGGTCCTTGGGACCCCAGGGTCGGTGATGTTCGGGACCCCGGGGTCAGTGGTCCTCGGGACCCCGGGGTCGGTGGTGTTCGGGACCCCGGGATTGGTGGTGTTCGGGACCCCGGGATCGGTGGTGTTCGGGACCCCGGGGTCGGTGGTGTTCGGGACCCCGGGGTCGGTGGTGTTCAGGACCACGGGGTCGGTGGTGTTCGGGACCTCGGGGTCGGTGGTGCTCGGGACCCCGGGGTCGGTGGTGTTCGGGACCCCGAGGGTCGGTGGTGTTCGGGACCCCGGGGTCAGTGGTGTTCGGGACCCCGGGATCAGTGGTGTTCGGGACCCCGGGGTTGGTGCTGTTTTGGACCCCGGGGTCGGTGGTGTTCGGGACCCCAGGGTCAGTGGTCCTCGGGACCTGGGGTCGGTGGTGTTCGGGACCCCGGGGTTGGTGCTGTTTTGGACCCCGGGGTCGGTGGTGTTCTGGACCCCGAGGGTCGGTGGTGTTTGGGACCCCGAGGGTCGGTGGTGTTCGGGACCCCGGGGTCGGTGGTGTTCGGTACCCTGGGGGTTGGTGGTCCTCGGGACCCTGGGGGTCGGTGGTGTTCGGGACCCCGGGGTCGGTGGTGCTCGGGATCCTGGGGGTCGGTGGTGTTCGGGACCCTGGGGGTTGGTGGTCCTCGGGACCCTGGGGGTCGGTGGTGTTCGGGACCCCGGGGTCGGTGGTGCTCGGGATCCTGGGGGTCGGTGGTGTTCGGGACCCTGGGGGTTGGTGGTCCTCGGGACCCTGGGGGTCGGTGGTGTTCGGGACCCCGGGGTCGGTGGTGCTCGGGATCCTGGGGGTCGGTGGTGTTCGGGACCCCGGGGTCGGTGGTGTTCGGGACCCTGGGGTCGGTGGTCCTCGGGACCAGAAACCCAAAGCCAATCAGGTTCCTTTCCCCAGAGCTATTGACAGGGGAACCAGCCAATCACGCGCACCAGGAAGCAGCATTAAACCAATCAACTGCTTCCGGGGGCGTGGCTCCACTCTGGTCCAATGAGCGGCGAGCAGGGACTGTAGCAATCCGAGGCAGCAGCCAATCAGCAGGCGGCGGAGGGGAGAGTATCCATCGTGCGGGCCGAGCGGCTCCAGCTGATTGCCGGACCCGGGAAAAGGCGCTGAGAGGCGGGGAGAGGATGAGGGGGCAGCCGGGGTCCCCGGTCCTTTCCTATCAGAGTCTGGTCCACGCTGTGGCCGGGGCTGCGGTAAGTGCTGCTCCCGGAGCCGGGCTCCCAGTCCCTGGATTATAAACCCAGACCCTGACCCTGTCCCCAGAGCTGCCCCCACACCAACCTGCACCCAGACCCTGTCCCTGATCCGGGCTGGGGCAACTCCAGTTACACCCACACCCTGTCCCTGCCCCCAGAGCTGCACCCACACCAACCTGCATCCAGTCCCTGGGTTATAAACCCAGACCCTGTCCCTGATCCAGGCTGGGGCAACTCCAGTTACACCCACACCAACTTGCACCCAGTCCCTGGAATATAAACCCAGACCCTGTCCCTGCTCCCAGAAAGAGTTTTAACAACACCAGGTTAAAGTCCAACAGGTTTAGTTGGTAGCAAATGCCATTAGCTTTCGGAGCGCTGCTCCTTCGTCAGATGGAGTGGAAATCTGCTCTCAAGGAGCAGCGCTCCAAAAGCTAATGGTATTTGCTACCAACTAAACCTGTTGGACTTGAACCTGGTGTTGTTAAAACTCTTACTGTGTTCACCCCAGTCCAACGCTGGCATCTCCACATCAAACAGGGCACAGAGACACAAAATCAAGTTACAGAATACTGATCAGAATGCGAATCTTTACAGCTAATCAGGTCTTAAAGATATCTTTAAGACCCTGTCCCTGCTCCCAGAGCCAGGCTGGAGCAACTCCAGCTGCACCCACGCCAACCGGAACCCTGTCCCTGGAAAATAATGATGTGGAGATGCTGGCGTTGGACTGGGGTAAACACAGTAAGAAGTTTAACAACACCAGGTTAAAGTTCAACAGGATTATTTTGTAGCAAAAGCTACACAAGCTTTTGGAGCCCCGAGCCCATTCACCTGAAGAAGTGGCTCGGGGCTCCAAAAGCTTGTGTGGCTTTTGCGACCAAATAAACCTGGAACATAAATACAGATCCTGCATTATAAACCCAGATCCTATCCCTGGACAATAAATCCAGACCCTGCCCTTGCTCCCAGGGCCAGGCTGGGGCAACTCCAGCTGCACCCTGTCCCTGGATTATAAACCCAGACCCTGTCTCTAAATTATAAACCCGGACCCCGCCCCTAAATTATAAACCCGGACCCCGCCCCTAAATTATAAACCCGGACCCCGCCCCTAAATTATAAACCCGGACCCCGCCCCTAAATTATAAACCCGGACCCCGCCCCTAAATTATAAACCCACACCCTGTCTCTGGATTATAAACCCACACCCTGTCTCTGGATTATAAACCCATACCCTGTCTCTGGATTATAAGGCCAGACTCTGTCCCTGGAATATAACCTCCACCCACAGTCTGTGGTCTTTCTAAAGCTTGGTGGAGGGGGGGGGGTGGGGCGGGTGCGGCGGAGAATCTATGTTGGAAAATAGTAAAGGTGAATTTCAAGTCATTTAACCTGAGCCTGAGTGGGTGTTACTGCGTGTGCTGGGAGCCCTGTGGCTGACTCGCCCTCTCTGTCCTGACAGCATTAGTTGTCAGGTTGGAAGCTTTTCTTTAGATGAGAGTTGCTGCCTCCCTCTCTCTACTCCACTGGCCCGAGTTTACCCAACCAGAGCCAATACTGTTCTTCCTGGATCAACAGCTGTCACACACCCGAGATATTCCACTCCGGCTAGTCACGGGGATTATTTCTGGGTCACTGGTTTTCTCTGTGTGGCAACCTGCTCATGTCCGCTGTGTAAATCCTCCCGTAACGCTCACTGAGCTCCAATGACAGAGCCTTAAATAGCACTGACCCACCCACCTGAAATCCTGTGGCCCTGACCGCAACACCCTGCACACCGAGGACAGCCCCCACCATCAAATCCCTACAGTGCAGAAGGAGGCTATTCAGCCCATCAAGTCCGCACTGTCTCACTGAAAGAGGATCTTCTCCAGGGCCACCCCTCTGTCCTATCCCCGTAACCCTGCGCATTTTCCACAGCTAATCCCCCTAACCTACACATGTTAAGACACTAAGGGGCAATTTAGCATGGTCAATGCACCTAACCCGCACATCTTTGGACTGTGGGAGGAAACTGGAACACCCGGAGGAAACCCACGCAGACATGGGGAGAATGTGCAAACTTCACACAGACAGTGACCCAAGTCAGGATTTGAACCCAGGTCCTTGGAGCTGTGAAGCAGCAGTGCCACCCACATGAAAGTTTTTTAAATATTTTGGAAAGGTTGAGTTCAGAACAGTTCTGAGGACAATGGAATTTTATGTCTACCTACCTGAATGGGAGAGAGGAGTGTGCAGAGGGATCTGGGTGTCCTTGTGCACCAGTCACTGAAGGTAAGCATGCAGGTGTAGCAGGCGGTAAAGAAGGCAAATGGTATGTTGGTCTTCATTGCGAGAGGTTTCGAGTACAGGAGCAGGGATGTGTTGTTGCAATTATACAGGGTCTTGGTGAGGCCACACCTAGAGTATTGTGTGCAGTTTTGGTCTCCTTTTCTGAGGAAGGATGTTCTTGCTCTCGAGGGAGTGCAGCGAAGGTTTACCTGGCTGATTCCGGGGATGGCGGGACTGATGTGTGAGGAGAGATTGACTAGGTTAGGATTGTTTTCGCTGGAGTTCAGACGAATGAGGGGGGAATCCCATAGAGACTTATAAAATTCTAACAGGACTAGGCAGGGTAGATGCAGGGAGGATGTTCCTGATGATGGGGGAGCCCAGAACCAGGGGTCACAGTCTGAGGATTCAGGGTAGACCATTTAGGATGGAGATGAGGAGACATTTCTTCACCCAAAGAGTGGTGAGCCTGTGGAATTCATTACCACAGGAAGTAGTTGATGCCAAAACATTGAATGCATTCAAGAGGCGGCTGGATATAGCACTTGGGGTGAATGGGATTAAAGGTTATGGGGAGAAAGCAGGATTAGGTTATTGAGTTGGACGATGAGCCATGACCGTGATGAATGGTGCAGCAGCCTCGAAGGGCCGAATGGCCTCCTCCTGCTCCTATCTTCTATGTTTCTTTGTAAAACAAATATTTCAGGAGAAGATTTATAGCTGGCTGTGTGAGTGAGACCAGCTGATGAAAACAGCTGTGGGCTGGGAGTGTGTGGAACTTGAATCAGATATCCAATTGGATTTCCACAGCAGAGTGGGGGCGAGTTTGTGAGGTGATGAGGTGTGCCTCCTTATAGTGACGGCAGTTTTGTCTTGGATAATGTGACTGGAATTTTATAGTTGAGCGTCTATAAGGGAATGTTGCTGTGAGCTGTTTCCTTGTGTCCCATTGCAGCTAAAGAAATACTTTCAGAATTGTTGTCACCATTGTAATGTCCGAAAAGTGGCACCAAATTTGCGCACAGCAAGATCCCACTGCTGGAATAACCAAATACCCGTTATTTCTAGCTCTTGGTTGTTCAAATCACGCCGGGAGCACTGCACACGGTTCTGGGTGAAGGTTCAAGAGAAGGTGCAGGAAGGATTTACAGCAACGATACCAGGACTGAGTGATGGGGCAGGAGCCTGGGGAGATCTGATGCTCTGAAGCCCCGGCTCCTGTTCAGATTACTGCCCTGGGATCTTTCACATCCACCTGAGACAGCAGACGTCTCCCGCGCCCCCCCCCCCCCCCCCCTCCCTCCGTGTATGGCACCTCTGGCAGTGCAGCATTCTCTCAGTATCACACTGGGAGTGTCCACTGGTGAGTGCTAACCTCCCCACACTCACCATGACAGGATCCCAGTGTTTAGAGTCTGTACCTTCACTCCTATCTGGTGTTTGTTTATTCTCCAGGGAGGTGTGACAGCGATGACCGTATTCTATCCACTAGACACGGCCCGCCTCAGGCTTCAAGGTAAGAATCTGTTCCGGCTGTCAGCCCTCACGAGATTCCAAGGGGAGACGGCGCGGAAGAGGCCATTTGGCCCATCAAGTCTGCACCAACTCTGACAGAGAGTATCTTACCCAGGCCATCTTCCCCGCCCTATCACCATAACCCCCACATTTCCCATGACTAATGCATCTAACCTACACATCTTTGGACACCAAGGGACAATTTAGGTCATAGAATCCCTACAGTGCAGAAGGAGGCCATTCAGCCCATCAAGCCTGAACCCAAGCCCCATCCCCATAACCCCATGTATTTACCCTGCTAATCCCCCTGACACTAAGGGGGCAATTTAGCCTGGCCAATCCACCTAACCCACACGTCTTTTGGACTGTGGGAGGAAACCGGAGCACCCGGAGGAAACCCACGCAGACACGGGGAGAACGTGCAGACTCCGCACAGACAGTGACCCAAGCTGGGAATTGAACTTGGGTCCCTGGTGCTGTGAGGCAGCAGTGCTAACCACTGTGCCACCCACTAATGTAGCATGGCCAATCCACCTGACCTGCACATCTTTGGAATGGAAAAGACAGCAGAATGAACTGATCGAGATAATTAAAATTATAAAGGGGGTTTACAGAGAGAAGATGCTTCCAGTTCTGTAGCAGCCAGCATCAGGGCTCATGATTATCAGATGCTTGCTAATAAATTCAGAAGCGTTTAGAATGTGGAACTTGCTACCAGAGCGAGTCATTGGGGTAAAATAAC